>NC_053489.1:580097066-580254566 GCF_905171775.1 Rana temporaria
GTGGTGTTTTGGAAGATTTCTTCCAAATATTTCTCTCTCTCTCTCTCTGTCTGTCTGTCTGTCTCTCTGTCTCTCTCTCTCTCTCTCTCTCTCTCTCTCACCCCTCTCTCGCACCTCTCTCACCCCTCTCTCGCACCTCTCTCACCCCTCTCTCGCACCTCTCTCACCCCTCTCTCGCACCTCTCTCACCCCTCTCTCACTCTCTCCTCTCTCACTCTCTCCTCTCTCGTCCCTCTCTCTCGTCCCTCTCTCTCGTCCCTCTCTCTCGTCCCTCTCTCTCCTCCCTCTCTCTCCTCCCTCTCTCTCCTCCCTCTCTCTCCTCCCTCTCTCTCTCTTCCCCCTTTCTCCTCTCTCTCTCTCTCTCTCTCTCTCTTCCCCCCCTCTCTCTCTCTCTCTCTCTTCCCCCCCTCTCTCTCTCTTCCCCCTCTCTCTCCCCTCTCTCTTCCCCCTCTCTCTCCCCTCTCTCTCTCCCCCCCTCTCTCTCCCCTCTCTCTCTTTTCCCCCTCTCCCTAGCTTGTCTGAAATTACGCATCATGGAGGTGCCATGTATTAATTTTGTACCTGCAAAAAAAAAAAATATTAAAAAGTGATAAATTTTTTCACATAAATGTTAAAAGTGAAAAAAAAATAAAAAATCGTAGGGACAACTGTGCTCATGCTTGGCCCGGCGCATATGAGAATTGTGTAATACAATATTTGTTCAGAATGATAAGTACATCCAAGTAAGCACCATGGTGAGAGGCTGAGCCAAGAAACACATCTGGTTAGGATGCCGCTATCTTGGCATACTAAATTCCTATACCCCAGTATGAGTATTGCAGTATGACTGTTGCTGGTGTCCATTGTTACATTTCCATGTATCTTTCAGTGAGCCGACTCGTGTTAATATTTTTAAAAATTTTCTTTGGCATCTTTAACCAGCCGAGGAACTTTCCAACCCCATCTTGATTAGTATTGTTTCCAGTACTTGTCTGAAGCTATGTACTCTTTGAAATGTTTTAACTGTGCATTTTCCAGCTGAGCAAAGGGTAGCCTTTGTTACTCCGATACATACATGTGGTGTAAATATGACTAATTATCGAAGTGCATGTCAAGCTTTCTGGTAGAGCTTTCAAATGTTCATTGTAATACCCGACATTCCTTTTTGTAGAAGAAAAGTCGTTTGCAAAACACTTTGTTCTTTCCAACAATGACTCCTAAGATCTGCTGAGCTTTTTGTGCTTGTCCAGCAGTGAATGGATGAACACCTTGTATGGCTATGCTGTAATTATAGTCACTTGTACAGTACGCCATGGAACATGTTGGTTACTTATATGTGATTAAAGAAAGAATGGAAAGTGCTTTCACAAGAGCAGAAGAATCAGGCTCAGGCCCACTAAGGAAGGATTTGCATATTCTCTTTGCCGCAATGTATGTTTTTCTCCCATTGCCTTGTTTTGACCTCTTTTGTTGTAAACTGTCAAGGAAAGAATATTTCTGGTCTCTTTAGAAGGTCTGAGCCGGCCATTAGTATCTTCTTGATTCCCTGTGGAACATAAGGGCATGACTTAATGCTTTTTGATGGACTTTTTTTCTTCATGTAGACCCCCTGGGGAGTGGAAGATGGAATTATGGAGTAGCCAAGCCATTATTGCAGCCCTTAATTGTTGTGCTGCAGACCATTTTACTTTTAGAGCATGATTTACGGTACTTGGGACGTCTCTAGGGTGTGAAAAGAAAAAGCCATAGATAAGGCCTATGTTATAACTCGGTTGTCATAGCTTGATCTTGTGCAGTTCTATTCAAAGTGGAGGTTCACCCGGAAATAACATTTTTTAACCTTAGATTCCTGCTCATTTTGTCTAGGGGAATCGGCTAGTTTTTTTTAAATCAAAGCTGTACTTACCGTTTTAGAGATAGATCTTCTCCGCCGCTTCCAGGTATGGGCTGCGGGACTGGGCGTTCCTATTTTGATTGACAGTCTTCCGACAGGCTTCCGACAGTCGCATCCATCGCGTCACGATTTTCCGAAAGTAGCCGAACATCCGTGCGCAGGCGCAGTATAGAGCCGCACCGACGTTCGGCTTCTTTCGGCTACTCGTGACGCGATGGATGCAACCGTCGGAAGCCTGTCGGATGACTGTCAATCAAAATAGGAATGCCCAGTCCTGAAGACCATATCCGGAAGCGGCGGAGAAGATCGCTCTCTAAAACGGTAAGTACAGCTTCGATTTTAAAACAACTAGCCGATTCCCCTAGACAAAATGAGCAATTATGGGTGAACTCCCGCTTTAGTATGGATGGGAGACACATTGCCAAAACCAGTTCTTTTTCAGAATGGTCATCGCATTGAAGTTGGCACGGAGGACCAAGGGGCTCTGGAACTTGTGCTGCTTTATCCCTCACTCTTTCAGTATTTTCCTACATCTATATCAATTTCAGGCCTAGCCCTTTTTTCTATAGAGATGCTTTTATTATTCAGCATCTCTCACCTTATCCCATGGACCCATTTCCATAGAAAGGAGGAGGAATTATACTTGACTATGATCTTGTAACAGGGACCTTTGTTACCATTACAACATTTAGGCCCCCTTCACATGGGCCGACCAATCGGGTCCACCTGTTCCTTTTTCAGGCGGACCCGATCAGACCATCCATTGCCCTCTATGGAGTAGCAGGTGTCGGTTGACACCCATCGGCATTCAATCCTAACCGCTAAAAGCAGACGGATGGGGATCTTTTACCCATCCGTCTAGCGAATCCAATTGGATGGCCATTGGGTGTAAATAGACAGGCGTTCCGTTTACATTCAACTGCCCATAGAGGAGAGTAGGCTGTGTCTGCTCTGCATGAGCAGACACGGACAAGCCATCCGTTTGCTTAGTAGGGATCATCAGCCAGATTCCCCAATGAGAAAGCAGACTTTGAACTTTGTCCACAAAAAGTTCCTTTTATATATTAAAACTCTACACAACTTATTCTTTCACTTACATTTTTGAAGCGTCTTAATTTATAGACTTTCTCTATTTATTTAATTTTTTTTTTTAAAGCTGAGCAAATATTGTCTAATTAACAAGAGTCATGTGTTTTCTTACTTGAATCTGGGTATTCTTTGTGTATTTCCTTTAGATCAGTGCAGAAATCCAATGTAAAACTTTACCTCTGTGCAGGAGCTTCCTGTAATAAAGACCAGTCACTGCTGCTCTCTCTCCTTGTGCAGGGTGACTGGTCTTGTCCCCGCCCCCTTCTGGGGTTTTCTGCAGCAGCCTATAGTGGGTGGAGCCTGCTGGGTCTCTCCCAAAGCTCTGATCTCTGCACAGACTATGTACACAATCACAATGATGTCACCACTACTTTTGCAATGTGCACAAAGTAGATTTATATCCTTTGTAACTATTGAAGAATATGTTTGAATAAAAGTGTTCTCTTTTGTTCATTGGAGGATGCCGCTCTGCTTTAGATGATTACCAAATGGGTAACTTGCCATCAGTCAGTGATTACCTAAAGCAGAGCTGTGTCCCTCAATGAACCCACAGAGAAAAGGATTTTTACAGTGAGTACTTCTTTTTGTGCCCGGAGTTGAGCTTTAATGTAGCTATGTACCCTGTCTGTGCTGATGTGTTTTTTATGGTGCGTGAAAAAGATAAAAATGTCTGTTGCTGTATTATGTATGAAAGGTCTTTCATGCATGCATTTATGATTGATGTAAACTTAGATGTGAGTTAAAGTAAGGACATTCTAAGCACTAATTGTAAATACCATTGCTATGGATCCTGAGATAACCTTGCCCAAGTGCTTAGTGAATGTGGTGAAACTTTACTTAGCAAAGAGTACCCAATTAGATGCCAGGAAAATAATAAAACAAATGTATTTTTGCTTACATATGATTGGATCTTGGAAATCAGCAGAGCTTCACAACATTCACTAAGCTCTGGGGAAATTTTCCTTGAAAATGCAACATGCATTGCAAAAAGAACAACCTATTAGCCATTTACAAATCAACCCCATAGAGCAGGGGTCCTCAACCCCTGGGCCGTGGACCGGTGCAAGTCTGTGGCCTGTTGGGGGGCCACCACCAGCTCCTCTTCCAGCACCACTACTCTCTTCCCTCTCTATGGTCGCCTTACCTATGGAGAGGAAGGTGGAGAAGAAGAGGGAGTAAAGCCGGGCCGTTGCTCTGTCAAAATAGCCAACTCGTAGAATCTCCAACCAACGTCACTTATGGTTACTCGTAAATGCAGATTTCGACGACTTTGTTGTTTCTACACAACACCAGCAGCATATACACTATGGTACACGATGAGTTGAGTTGGCTGTTTTGACAGAGCAGAGGCTAAGGAGGAAAAAGTTGTCCCCGTCTTGGAGGCGGCCATGATGTTGGTTACTGGCATACAGACTAACAATGTTCACTCAATATATTGTGTACCGCGGTCTGTACGCTGCCGGTGTTGTGTCAAAACTGCAAACTCGTCCTAATTGTCAATTGCTGATCCTGGAGTGTCACCGGAAGTGACGTGGTTGGAGATTTCGATGAGTTGGCTGCTTTGACAGAACACCGGCAATGCTGCACATACCAGGGGTAACGAACAGCAACAATCGGACCAGTCCCTTGTGGTTTGGGCCGGCTGCCATAGAGTTCATGCAGGTTCCCTGGTGGTGAACCAAGGACCCTATGATTTCTTGGACACAGGGGTACCCATTAATCTGTCTGTGTTTAGAATCCTTTTAAATAAATTGGCCTATTACTCTCTACAGTTTTGTATCTGACATTGACCAGTCTGATTTCTTTCACAAGAATTTTTGAATTCCGTTTTTGTTTTAGTTTTTTTAGTCTAATTTATCTGGATAAAGAAAATGGCTTTATTGAGTGTTATATGTGTCCATGTTTTTATTTTTTAAGCAATGGTATTAATAGTGGAGTTGAGTTATAAAAGGCAAGTACATTGTTCATTTGCGGGTGAATTTTCCCCAAAGCGTAGTGGACATGGACCAGCTCTGCTGATTTTTTATTTTCTTAGCTTGTGTTTGGGTATTCTTTGCAAAGTGAAGCTTTACCACATTCGCTAAGCTTTGGGGCAAATTCCTTCACAAGGTGCAACTTCCCTTGCAAAAAGAACAGCCTATTTGCCTTTATTAAATCCATTTTCTGTATGAAGCAATATGAAGCATTTATTCTCCCCTGGTCCAATGAAAGGGATTTTTGAAGAATTCCATTTTCTTTGTGGAGGGCGTCATTAAAATATTGAGTCGTATATAGATAATGATCAGTTTTTGATCACATTTGTATGAACGAATGCCACATTCAGCACTTCATGGTGACGTTTTATGTCACTCGCAATCTGGATTGTAGTTTAACCACTTGCTGCCCACCAATGACAAAATGACGTCGGCAAAGTGGTTGTAGAATCCTGACTGGACGTCATATGACGTCCTCAGGATTCTGAGCCGATGCGCGGCCCCGGGGGCGCGCATCGCGGCGAACGTTGTTGCAGGGTGTCAGTCTGACACCCCGCAACACTGATCAAGGTAAAGAGTCTCTCACGGAGACTCTTTACCACGTGATCAGCCGTGTCCTCTCACGGAGACTCTTTACCACGTGATCAGCCGTGTCCAATCACGGCTGATCACAATGTAAACAGGAAAAGTCGGTAATCGGCTTTTCCTCACTCGCGTCTGTCAGACGCGAGTAGAGGAGAGCCGATCGGCTGCTCCTGTGACAGGGGGGGGGTTTGTGCTAGGGCTGCAACTAACGATTATTTTCATAATCGATTAGTTGGCCAATTTATTGTTTCGATTAATCGGATAATAGCCTTTAAAAAAAAAAATATTGCATTTAAAAAAAAAAAAAATTGGGCCAATTTGTTGCTGGGCAGATTACAAAACACAAATTGCCACAAAAACACATTACATGCTTTTCTGCAGCTTCTCCATTGAAGTAAATTGAACCAAAAAAAAATAAAAAATAGCACTGTTTTGCGTTAAAAAGTCCTTGCCCTTTCCAAATACGCAGCAGCTGAAAAAAAATCATGGATGTGAACGTGTCCCATAGGAAAACATGTAAATGTACTGTAGTGTGTTTCTGCAAAAAGCACCAAAAACACAGAGGTGTGAACCCAGGCCTGAGATGTTTAGTAACATAATGGGGGTTAAAAAAACAAAAATAAGTACAAACAGAGCAAATAATCGCTACTGTAAGGGGTTCATTTTTTTACTGTGGGACAGTGAAAGTAATATTTACACTAGCGATTTGCTTTTTTGTACTATAAAGGGCTAATTTTAGTTTTTTTTAACCCCGTTATGTTACTGGCCGATTAATCGATTATGAAAATTGTAATCGATTAATTTCATAATCGATTAGTTGTCGATTAATCGATTAGTTGTTTCGGCCCTAGTTTGTGCTAATCGATTATCAGCATAGCCCCCCCGAGGATGCCCACTGGACCACCAGGGATGCCCACTGGACCACCAGGGATTAAAAAAAAAAGGTATGCCACCCTAGACCACCAGGGATGAGAAGGACACAAAAAATGGATGCCAATCAGTGCCGCAATGGATGCCAATCAGTGCCCACAATGGGCATCACTGATTGGCAGGCATTGGCTGGATACATTGCCTCAATTCAGTTTTCAAGTTATTCTCTGACAGCTAAGCGCTGCCTGCGTTCGGAATAATTGAATGGTGTAGTACATTGTCATCTTTTTTTGGAAAATATACACCCGACAGTAATTAGTGTAAGTTTGCTGTCCCCCTTTGCCCTTTCCTTTTCTAAGTTGCCTTGTAGAGAACACTTAGTCGGAGAAGACGAGTACAAGAATCATTGTTGTAGTAAAGGACAGTTGTCTGACAGCAGCTGGTAATGAAGCAGTAAGAACCATGATGTTCAGTCGGAGCCTTAGAGATCATTTTATTATATGTCTGAGCATTCATTCTATCAAGTCCTGATGACTGAGCGGGTTTTATATAAACTGCTAGCCTTAGCGTTGGAGCTAATAAAGACAATGGGTAACCCACAGAGGCCGTTGTTTAATTGCTGCAGGCATGCTGATAGGTTCATTGGCTCCTGTCTAAACTGCCCCTAGTACAGTGGTGGCTGGTGGTAATTTTATTTTCTCTTTCGTCTATGGACGGACACAGCTTCCTTATAATCTTGACTGTAGGGTTATGTTCCATCTATCAGGAGAGGACTAAGTCTTCTCCTAATAGACGGAACATAACCCACTTGTCAAGACTAAAAGGAGCTGTGTCCGTCCATGGACTTCAGAGAAAAGGATTTTACGGTATGTACAAAAATCCTATTTTTTTTGAGAGGGGGGCGGTGCACTCAAGAGTGGGCATCTCCTTCCCCCTTCCCCAGCTCAGCGGCTTCAGTCTCCTCCCTCCTCCCTCCTCCTCGGCAGCCAATCAGAATGCTTCTCCTTTCGGCAAATTGTGAAATGCACCTTACACATGTGCTTCCTGCTTCGGCAGGTAGGCGATTCAGTGCTAGAATACCAAATATTTATTCGCTATTCTAACACACCTGGGTGGGCTCCAAATGCAATGCTTTGCGTTCATAGCCCATTCTATTTTGGAGCCTCTGGCTCTAATCGGATGCTTAAAAAAAACGACGCTGCTGTAATTCATGTGCCCGGCATCCAGAAAGGGGTCAGATGCATGAATAGGTGGTGGCGGCGGCGATGGAAAGGGGAGGCATCATCCGCGTGCCCTTAATGGACGGTCTGCCCCTGCCCTAGTATATTAAGGTGAGTTAAAGCGGGGGTTCACCCTTAGAGGGCACTTTTCCCCCTTAGCTTCCTGCTCGTTTTTACTAGGGGAATCGGCTGTTTATTTTAAAATATGTGCAGTACTTACCCGTTTACGAGATGCATCCTCTCCGTCGCTTCCGGGTATGGGCTTCGGGAATGGGCGTTCCTTCTTGATTGACAGTCTTCCGAGAGGCTTCCGACGGTCGCATCCATCGCGTCACGATTTTCCGAAAGAAGCCGAACGTCGGTGCGCAGGCGCAGTATAGAGCCGCACCGACGTTCGGCTTCTTTCGGCTACGAGTGACGCGATGGATGCGACCGTCGGAAGCCTTTCGGAAGACTGTCAATCAAGAAGGAACGCCCGCTCCCGAAGACCCATACCCGGAAGCGACGGAAGAAGATGCAGCTCGAAAACGGGTAAGTACTGCTCATATTTTAATACAAATAGCCGATTCCCCTAGACCGAACGAGCAGGAAGCTAAGGGGAGATTTTTTTTTTTTTTTACAAATGGGTGAACTCCCGCTTTAAGGACCTTAGATTGTATGCTTTGAGGGCAGGGGACTGATCTGAATGTATAATAAACATGTGTAAAGTGCTGCGCAAATAGTGCTATAAAAGTACCTGAAATAAAAAAATATCCTAGCATAAAATACAATTGACACATGGGTATCGGATGGCATATTCTGACTTACCGATGTGCTGTGAGACTGCCATGTTTGCACAGAATGGAGGACAATTACACCCTTAAGCCACCATACTTGGTTTGAATCTTGGCCGGTTCAGCAGGAATGAAAGAAAGAAGGAGAAAAGAAATTTTCTCAGTTTATGGCCGACCTTACTACCTTCTAGCTGTAGCAGGATCTTACCCACTGTGATGATATTTTGTTATAAAACACATGCTTGCCGGTGTGCGTTGTGTATTGGTAGTGTGTTAACCGGAATTGCACTGGTTTTTATTTATTATTTATTGACTTTGTAATCAACATGCAGTGCATTGCTCTGCGTAAAATTGTGTCTATGAGGTCATGCATGCAGCTTCAAGGGGACGACCACACAGTGCAAGAGCATGCAGAACCTGCGTAAAATCCTGGGAGCCACAGCTTCTGTGTGCAGCCACCCACAGAGAGCAATACCAGGATGTACGCAGGTATACGTTCCCTTGTGGTCCAGTGTTTGAGACTGAGGGAACCTCCTTTGAGGGGGGGGGGGGGGCTCATTATAGCACCACAAATGCATGCTGTGAACAGGGCTGATGGGAAACAATTGTTTTCTATGTGCCTTGCCATGCTCTATGCAGAGCAATGCAGCTCAATGGACATGTTCTCTGTCTTTTAGAACGGGATATTCTAGTGACAGCTTTTTCCTTGTGCGACCTACTGAATGACCTTACAGCGTTTGATTAGATAAGGAAAAATCATGGCTGATCAGGTGACGCCTTGTAGAACAAAATCCTGTAACATGGAACGTGGGGAAGATTTACTAAAACTGGAAGGGTGCAAAATCTGGTGCAGCTCTGCTTCACTACATATACAGACTGATTCTTACTGTTGTGGGTTTAGTAACATTATAATTGAACACGCTGAAGCTAGAAGCTGATTGGCTACCGTGCACAGCTTCACCAAATTCTGAGTGCTCCAGTGTTGAGCCTCGTACACACAATCAGATTTTCGTACGACCGAACGTCTGTTTTTTTTGTGGCATGCTAGTCTCGTGTCGAAAGTGAAGAGGTTACTCACAATGCGAACATTTTCGCACGACAGAATACAACTTCATAAGTGACGTAGTGTGTTGAATCGTTTTGTATGTATTATTTTGTTTCTGAGCATGCGTAGTCTTGCTGTTACGATATTTTTCGTGCCAAAACCGTACAGATGAAACAAAAATTGTACGTTGAGTTCACATCCGGCAAAAATTTTATAGTCTGCACATCCAGCTTTTGTCTGACGAAAAAGCGAAATAGGCTGGGTGTAAAAGCACCGTACGAATGATCAGAAAATCGTCAGACAGCTCGTCTTATGAAATTTTCCATCCTATTTTCATATCGTGTGTAAAAAATCTCCCCCCATGTGTACCTTTAGGCTGGATAATTTAGCTCCATCCTTGCATTACTAAAGATTGTAAATTCCATGAAATAGAAGTAGCAGTAACTAAATTTTAGTTTTTTAACCACCTTGTTTTTTAAGCCCCGGACCATTATGCAGCTAAAGGACCAGGCCCCTTTTTGCGATTCGGCACTGCGTCGCTTTAACTGCCAATTGCACGGTTGTGCGACATGGCTCCCAAACAAAATGTACGTTCTTTTTTTCCCACAATTGGAGCTTTCTTTTGGTGGTATTTGATCACATCTGCGGTTTTTTATTTTTTTGCGCTATAAACAAAAATAGAGCGACAATTTTGAAAAAAAAAAACTATTTTTTACTTTTTGCTGTAATAAATATTCCTTAGTTTAGGCCGATACGTATTCTTCTACATATTTTTGGGAGCATTCATTGATTGGTTTGTGCAAAAGTTATAGCGTCTACAAAATAGGGGATCGTTTTATGGCATTTTTGTTAATATTTTTTTTACTACAGCGATTTTTATCGTGACTGCGACATTATGGCGGATACATCGGACTTGTTTGACACATTTTTGGGACCATTGTCATTTTTACAGCGATCAGTGCTATAAAAATGCACTGTTACTGTGAAAATGTCAATGGCAGTGAAGGGGTTAACCTCTAGGGGGCGTTGTAGGGGTTAAGTGTGCCCTAGTGTGTGATTCTTACTGTAGGGGGGCATGGCTGGACATGTGACATCACTGATCGTCGTCCCCTATGACAGGGAACAGACGATCACTGACAAGCCACTAGGAAGAACGGGGAAAGGTTTGTTTACACTTGCCTCTCCCCGTTTTTCAGCTCTGTGACCCGATCGCGGGTACACCGGCGGCGATCAGGTCTGCAGGTCCCGCCAGCGTGGTCACGGAGCTTGGGCCCGGGTCGTGAGCCCACTGGCGCACTCGCGACACACGTCTGGGTTCTTAAAGGGGACGTGCCTGTACGCCCTTGTTCCCAGCCGTGCCATTCTGTCGACGTATATCGTCGTGCGGCGGTCCCCAAGTGGTTAAACTTTAAACTTTTAGGGGGGGAGCCTCTGCTTTAAAGGGGAAGCTCTGCTTGTTTGCTTCCTCCTTTCGGTGGGGGGGGGGAGCGGGTACCTGTTTTTGATGGGTACTCCCCCCCCCCCCCCTTCTGGGAGACATCGTCGTAGCGGGGTCCCCTGGAAGTTTGGCCCACCTCCTCTTTCCACCGCCGCCAGGCTACTGAAAAAGCGCAGCGTGCTTCGTGCAGTAGGGAATTGGCTGTAAAGCCGCGGGGCTTCATTGCCCTTTTCCCTTACAAGGAATGGCGGCGGCAGCACTCGAGAGCCAACTGGATTATCGGTTGGGGTGCCGACATTGCTTCATCCCTGGACAGGTGTGTCTTAAAGTGGAGGTTCACCCAAAAACTAAATTTTTAACATTAGATTGAGGCTCATTTTGTGAAGGGCAATCGGGTTCTTTTTTTTTAAATCGAAGCAGTACTTACCGTTTTAGAGAGCGATCTTCTCCGCCGCTTCCGGGTATGGGCTGCGGGACTGGGCATTCCTATTTTATTGACAGGCTTCCGATGGTCGCATACAGCGCGTCACGATTTTCCGAAAGTAGCCGAACGTCGGTGCGCAGGCGCCGTATAGAGCCGCACCGAGGTTCGGCTTCTTTCGGCTACTCGTGACGCGATGTATGCGACTGTCGGAAGCCTGTCGGAAGCCTGTCAATCAAATAGGAATGCCTGCTCCCGAAGACCATACCCGGAAGCGGCGGAGAAGATCTATCTCTAAAACGGTAAGTACTGCTTCGATTTAAAAAAAAAAAAACACCCGATTGCCCTTCACAAAATGAGCCTCAATCTAATGTTAAAAATTGTTTTTCGGGTGAACTCCCGCTTTAATATATAAAAGTTAGCAGCTACCGAATTTGTAGCTGCTGACTTTGAATTTTTTGGTGGGGGGCCGGAGCTCCGCTTTAACATGCAGTTCAGTGAAGGCTTGCCATATTTCTGATATACAAGCATGTCGCCAAAGATGCTTTTAAGGGCATTTTTTCTTTCCAGTAAGTATGTGTTGTAAAGTGGGCAGAATTGATTTTCTGTGTAGTGAACAGAACCTTGAACAGTCCCATCCCTCTTATCATACTCCTGAGTGGGATAGCAGACATCAAAGCCATTCATGAGAAGCTGAAACAGACACTTTGCATGGAGCTGAGCAATATCTTGGAGCTGCTGATCCAAAGTCGTGGAGCCAGAGCGTTTCATGACATCACCCTCCCCTTCCATTAGCAGCAGCAGCAGCAGCATCTCAAGTGCATTAGGCAGGCTGCTGTGCTCTGCACCGTCACAGCACATGCCGAGAGTAGAGCTCAGTGACGGGGTGTGTGGAGCCTGGAAAGAATGCCACAGGAAGGGCAACGTTGGCACAAGTGTTTGTGAGCAGCTGCTATGAAGGACACATGAGCCCGGGCTGTGACATTTCTTAAACTAGTTCTCTTCCCGAGAGAGAGGATCCGGGAGACGGGGAGATCGCTTGTGGGCTTCCTGCTCCGCTCTCTCCAGGTCTGTTTACTAACAACGCTGCAGCCAAGTGAAATCATGCTGTGGGCTCTTTCCATAAGGGGGGTCGTGATGTTTCCACTGCAGAAGAGGTGAAGATGTCCTTGAGACCTTCCTGACAGCAAATTTCAGGCTTGTTTCCACAACCCCCCCACCTTCGTACTATCCAGTCCTTCTGCATTGAGCAGCAATTTTCCCATATCCGTGCGTCACTGAGAGACTACTGCATGGTAATGAAGCAGCGACACGGGAGGCCAGGACTTCTCTGCCTTTCAGAAACACTTTGACAACGCTGACCGCCCCAACTACTGGCTAATCGCAGCTGCCGCCTCAGGCATAATGTTGAGTTTACAGGATTCGGTGTTTTTCGAGATTAGCATAAAGTCTCTGCTGAAGTCCTGGAGCAGTAGCTGTAAGTATTATTTCTCCATAATTGTACTGTATTGCATGCTGCCCGCTTCTGGCTTCCTGGCCGTGTTTGCATAAGCAGTAATCTTGTGAAATTCCTTTGCTTGGAGCCGAAAGCTGCGAAGAAGGATCCTACGTCAAGTGAGCCTCGTTACAAACATAGCGATTTTCTCTGCTCCAGACGAGCCACGGTCTGCAGAGCCATAAGAATGGAACATACTTTTACCAGAAACAAATGTTCTTTTAAAACAAATTTGCTTGCCTGTGCCTAGCGGTGAATGCCCATAAATAATATAGGGGGGGGGGGGGTACTCTCTACTTCCTTCTCTTTGCCCCTACTCTCTTCTCTTTTCCCCCTACTCCCTTCTCTATGCACCCTACTCCCTTCTCTTTCCCCCTACTCCCTTCTCTTTCCCCCTACTCTCTTCTCTTTTCCCCCTACTCTCTTCTCTTTTCCCCCTACTCTCTTCTCTTTTCCCCCTACTCTCTTCTCTTTTCCCCTACTCCCTTCTCTTTGCTCCCTACTCCCTTCTCTTTGCTCCCTACTCCCTTCTCTTTGCTCCCTACTCCCTTCTCTTTCCCCCTACTCCCTTCTCTTTGCTCCCTACTCCCTTCTCTTTGCTCCCTACTCCCTTCTCTTTGCCCCCTACTCCCTTCTCTTTGCCCCCCTCCTCCCTTCTCTTTGCCCCATACTCTCTTCTCTTTGCTCCCTACTCCCTTCTCTTTGCTCCCTACTCCCTTCTTTTTGCCCCCTACTCCCTTCTTTTTGCCCCCTACTCCCTTCTCTTTGCCCCCTACTCCCTTCTGTTTGCCCCCCTCCTCCCTTCTTTTTGCCCCCCTCCTCCCTTCTTTTTGCCCCCCTCCTCCCTTCTTTTTGCCCCCCCTCCTCCCTTCTCATTGCCCCCCTCCTCCCTTCTCTTTGCCCCATACTCTCTTCTCTTTGCTCCCTACTCCCTTCTCTTTGCTCCCCACTCCCTTCTCTTTGCTCCCCACTCCCTTCTCTTTGCCCCCCTCCTCCCTTCTCTTTGCCCCCCTCCTCCCTTCTCTTTGCCCCCTCCTCTCTTCTCTTTGCCCCCTCCTCCCTTCTCTTTGCCCCCTCCTCCTCTTTGCCCCCCTCCTCCCTTCTCTTTGCCCCCTAGTCTCATCTCTTTGCTCTCTTCTCTTTGCTCCCTACTCCCTTCTCTTTGCTCTCTACTCCCTTCTCTTTGCTCCCCTGCTCCCTTATCTTTGCCCCCCTACTTCCTTCTCTTTGCCCCCTCCTCCCTTCTCTTTGCCCCCTACTCCCTTCTCTTTGCCCCCTACTCCCTTCTCATTGCCCCCCTCCTCCCTTCTCATTGCCCCCCTCCTCCCTTCTCTTTGCCCCATACTCTCTTCTCTTTGCTCCCTACTCCCTTCTCTTTGCTCCCCACTCCCTTCTCTTTGCTCCCCACTCCCTTCTCTTTGCCCCCCTCCTCCCTTCTCTTTGCCCCCCTCCTCTCTTCTCTTTGCCCCCTCCTCTCTTCTCTTTGCCCCCTCCTCCCTTCTCTTTGCCCCCTCCTCCTCTTTGCCCCCCTCCTCCCTTCTCTTTGCCCCCTAGTCTCATCTCTTTGCTCTCTTCTCTTTGCTCCCTACTCCCTTCTCTTTGCTCTCTACTCCCTTCTCTTTGCTCCCCTGCTCCCTTCTCTTTGCTCCCCTGCTCCCTTATCTTTGCCCCCCTACTTCCTTCTCTTTGCCCCCTCCTCCCTTCTCTTTGCCCCCTACTCCCTTCTCTTTGCCCCCTACTCCCTTCTCTTTGCCCCCTACTCCCTTCTCTTTGCCCCCTTGCTCCCTTCTCTTTGCCCCCTGCTCCCTTCTCTTTGCTCCCTACTTCCTTCTCTTTGCCCCCTACTTCCTTCTTTTTGCCCCTTACTCCCTTCTCTTTGCCCCCTACTCCCTTCTCTTTGCCCCCCTCCTCCCTTCTCTTTGCCCCATACTCTCTTCTCTTTGCTCCCTACTCCCTTCTCTTTGCTCCCTACTCCCTTCTTTTTGCTCCCTACTCCCTTCTTTTTGCCCCCTACTCCCTTCTCTTTGCCCCCCTCCTCCCTTCTTTTTGCCCCCTACTCCCTTCTCATTGCCCCCCTCCTCCCTTCTCTTTGCCCCATACTCTCTTCTCTTTGCTCCCTACTCCCTTCTCTTTGCTCCCTACTCCCTTCTCTTTGCTCCCTACTCCCTTCTCTTTGCCCCCTCCTCTCTTCTCTTTGCCCCCTCCTCCCTTCTCTTTGCCCCTCCTCCTCTTTGCCCCCCTCCTCCCTTCTCTTTGCCCCCTAGTCTCATCTCTTTGCTCTCTTCTCTTTGCTCCCTACTCCCTTCTCTTTGCTCCCCTGCTCCCTTTTCTTTGCCCCCCTACTTCCTTCTCTTTGCCCCCTCCTCCCTTCTCTTTGCCCCCTCCTCCCTTCTCTTTGCCCCCTACTCCCTTCTCTTTGCTCCCTTGCTCCCTTCTCTTTGCTCCCTTGCTCCCTTCTCTTTGCCCCCTGCTCCCTTCTCTTTGCCCCCTGCTCCCTTCTCTTTGCCCCCCTGCTTCCTTCTCTTTGCCCCCCTGCTTCCTTCTCTTTGCCCCCCTGCTTCCTTCTCTTTGCCCCCCTACTTCCTTCTCTTTGCCCCCCTACTTCCTTCTCTTTGCCCCCCTGCTTCCTTCTCTTTGCCCCCCTGCTTCCTTCTCTTTGCCCCCCTGCTTCCTTCTCTTTGCCTCCCTGCTTCCTTCTCTTTGCCCCCCTGCTTCCTTGTCTTTGCCCCCCTACTCTCTTCTCTCTGCTCCCTTCTCTTTGCTCCCTTCTCCCTATCCCCTACCCCCTTCTGCTCTGACTTTTTACAAATTGCTGCACTGCCGTATGTAGTGTCAAGTGTGAGATGAAAACGACATCATCAATTCTAGGCTGAGATATGGTTTCATAGCATCTCCTAGCAGTTCCTGGCTCTCCGAATACATTGGGCCTCATTTATCTTGTTCAGTAAAATGTATTGCAGCAGTGCGTTATATATTTTTATTACAATTTTTTTTTCTCTCTTGTGCCGATGTTGATCCTTGCATATAAGGAGCGTTGCACCTTAGGTGAGCCTGCACAAAGCGGTTTCCTTCACAAGTCAGCAAGCGCTGATAAAGTTTTGCTCGAGTAATAAAGATCTGCGGGGCTCCTTGAACGTACGGAGGAATTTATTTATTGTGGGAGAGATTGGCAAAGATAAGGTGGGTACGACCCCCTTCATCTAGTGATACGGATGCCAGCCCAGGGAATAAACAAAGTCAGGAACCAATAAATGCGATTTCAGCAAGCCTACACCTGGTTGGTCCATGAATTGCGGCTCCCTATTTAATAAGCTGAATCTGGGTTCCTCATAGTAATATATAGTAAAACTTTAGCAAGTGGAAAATGACTCCTCAGGGGAACTTGAAGTCAGCTGAATTTCTCCCATTTGTGTTAGTGATTCAGTCCTCGCAGCACAAAAAAAAGCCCTACGTTAGACCTGGCTTTACAGGGCTGCTTAGCCAACAATATGAGCTGCTGTGCTGGCCAACATTTGATTTTTCCTTTCACTAATAACAATGAGGTGACATTCATACGGCCTACATGGGGACGATGCCATGATGCAGTGTTTTTTGTGTGCGTTTGTTTTAGATTGTCAGGAAAAATGGTTTATCATAAAAAAGCTGTTCAGTGGAAATAAATCAATTTATTTCCCACATCCAGCAATCTGACCCAAACTGTCATCTTTTTAATCTTTCAGTTCTAATACTCAGTTTCGCAATAAATGAGATCCGATAGGTCTTTGGGTTAAAGTGGTTGTAAACCTTTGACATGAAATATGAACAACGCATATCCCTCTACAGTGTGTCCTTGTCTCAATTTGTCTCAATTAAGAGCACCAAGTGTCATTTCTGTCTGCTGCTTTGTTCCTCTGCTATCAGCATGAATCACTTTCGACAAGTTTTCCTGACACCAGGAGAAAAATGGTGACAGGGGAGGGATCTCCAGCTGATTGACGGCCTCAGCTGTGCAGTAATGGGGGGGTAATACAGAGTGGACATTTATGGTTATATGTTTTTTTCCCAACAGGGGGCAGTAGCCCAGGTACCAGCATATAGCGCATAGCCTGTGGTTTATACATAGTTTTATATTTGCATATTGACTACGTAGCTTGTGTTTGCTTACTTTTTCTGTCTGCACACAGACTCCCTTTTTGAAACTGTCTTACTCTCACATATTGGGTTGCATTACACATATTGTACCTGTCCCCTCCATTACAGTGTACATAGTGGGTATTAGTGCACCCAGGCAGCGCCACTATCCCAACCCCGATACTTACAATTCTATATCTATCCCCTTTTAGGGGACAGACTTAGGGGGGCAGCAGCCTATTACCATCTGTATCCCAGCGCAGGTTTTCATTACTTATCAGTAATGGGGGGGGGGGGGGTGTCCCTTCCCTCCACTCAGCTCCTCATTGAGCTCTGCAGAGTGTCATTTCAGCGCTCTCTCCACTTTTCTCTGACAGCTCAGGCAAGCTTTATAAATTCTGTACTTTGAACAGAAGTAGAGAAGAGAACTGCAGATAAACAGATACAACTTATGTAGTAGGATTTGTTTAATCTTTTGTGTATTACCTGAAGGCAGTCAATTCACTGGGTATATGTAAGGTAAGGAGCACCAAAAACATTCATTTTTAACCACTTCAGGTCCACCCTATAGTAGTATTACTGCTACAGTGCGCCAGATCATACATACATATATATCTATATAAAGATTGATAGATGGAGATATATATATATATATATATATATATATATATATATATATATATATATATATATATATATAGGTGTGTATGTGTGTATATATATATATATATATATATATATATATATATATATATATATATATATAATCTGTATCTCAATATTTGATCTGACACTTGTGGGTAGGGGGCGCTCATTGCGTGCCGGCTCACTTCCCCTGTGATTACACACAGCGGAAGACAATCGGCAGCTGCAGGGTAATCATTGTGCTCCAGCACCTGCCAATCGGCTGGCAGTGATACAGAACTGCAATCTGCCTAATGTAATCAAGGCAGGTAGGTCACCATTCTGACAGAAGGGAAGGGTTGGAGTTTCCATCTCTTCCCCTAGTAAAAGCACCTCACACAGTATTGTAAGCACAGGTTAGGCGCACAGGTAACCCTTTGATCTCCCCTTCCCAGCCACTGTCATTAGTACAGCGACAGTGTATATTTTTAGCACTGATCACTGTATTGGTGTCATTGGTTCCCAAAAAGTGTCAGTGGCAGAATGTCCGGCGCAATATCGCAGTCCCGCTATAAGTTGCTGATCACCTCCATTACTGGTAAAAATATCCCATTATTATATAGCACTGACGGTTTGTGCAGCCCATAGTTTGTAGGCATTATAACTTTTGCGCAAACCAATCAATATACACTTATTGGGATTTTTTCGACCAAAATATGAAGCAGAATACATAAATCTATCAAGTAATTCGATTTTTTTAAATTTATTTATTGGATGTTTTTTTTATAGCGGAAAGTAAAACATATATTTTCTTTTTTTTTTAAATGGTCAGTCTTTACGTTTTTTTTCTATTGTGCGCAAAAAAAAAAAAGACTGACCATTTTGAAAAAAAGAAAAAATGGTCAGTCTTTACGTTTTTTTCTATTTTGCGCAAAAAAAAAAAAAAGACTGACCATTTTGAAAAAAAGAAAATATGTCCGCTATAAAAAAACATCAAATAAATAATAATAAAAAAAAAATCCCCACCAATAGTGCTTTCTTTTGGTGGCATTTTATCACCTCTACGTTTTTTCTATTTTGTGCTATAAAAAAAGTGATAAAATGCCACCAAAAGAAAGCACTATTGGTGGGGATTTTTTTTTCCCGGTTACAGTGTTTCATGACCACGCAATTGTCAGTTAAAGTAATGCAATTCCATGGTCATGAAGGGGGGTAAATCTTCAAAGGTCAGGTGGTTAATATTTAATGCAAACTCCCCCATCCATCCATCCATGTCTCCATGCCCCCCTCCCCCTAGCAATTCCGGCCATGGCAATCTTGAGTAAGGTCAAATGATTCTTGTAGCACAGGGATATGCAATTAGCGGACCTCCAGCTGTTGCAGAACTACAAGTCCCATGAGGCATAGCGAGACTCTGACAGCCACAAGCATGACAGCCAGAGGCATTATGGGACTTGTAGTTTTGTAACAGCTGGAGGTCTGCTAATTGCATATCCCTGTTGTAGCATTTACTTACTAGAATCCATCTGCCCTTATCACAGGAATTCATGCAGGAGAGTGCGTTTAGCTACTAAAACCTCCCCTCCTCTCCTGAAGGCTCCTGGGATCTATGACATAATTTGCCTAAGCAAGAAACCAGGAAATAACTGAAGAAATTTTAAAATAAAAAGTTTAAAAACAAGTAAATATGATTTACTTTCCTATCTGTTTACTAATGCTAGCAGCATGATCCTATTTGTTTACTAATGCTAGCAGCATGATCCTATTTGTTTACTAATGCTAGCAGCATGATCCTATTTGTTTACTAATGCTAGCAGCATGAGGATTAAAAATCAACATTGATTGGGGGAGTGACGTTCCACGTTAAATAGTTTTGGACCTTATGTACTACTGTTTACAGTTACTGAACTCCGGGGAAAGCAAAAGTTCTCCCTTGCAGTGCACCTGCCCCCATACGGCAAGAGTCAAATGCTCATTAAGGCTCCATTCACATTGTAACGCCGCGTACGCGGCGTATTTTGCCGCGATTAGTTAACTTTTTTTTCCCCCACAAATAATTTACATTGATGTCTATGGCCGAACGCCAATGCCGCCTGAAAAAAGGGTCCGGGACTTGTTTTCAGGCGGCAGGCGTACGGCGTTTCGGCGTGAGATGTGAACCATCTCATAGACATCAATGGAAATTCTCCCCTCAAGCGGCACGGGCGTCGCGCTTCAGGCGGTTTGTCGCCTAGGTGTGAATGAGGGCTTAGGTGTAGGGGACAGGAAAAAAGCATGTTTACTTACCCGATCCTCCGCTCAGCTCTGTTCTTGATGCTAGACCAGCCCCCTTGGCCTCCTCTTCCTTATGCTCTAGCGGTCATAGGTCCTCTGACATAAAGTACAATGCAGGGCCCTGCACTGGATGTGATGAGGCAGTGGGAGGGACAGTCCACCATCAGAGCGTAGGGGAGAAGGGAAGAGCGCTGGCTGCCAGGGGAATGGGGATCAGGTGAGTGCAATGGCATTTTCCAAGAAAGTGCTGAGACCTAAACGAGCCTCTAACCCACACAGTGCTGAGTCAGCCCCACTGCAATAGAGGACTTTTCCCGTCACCACAGAAAGGGACGCCGTCATCATGGAACGCTTTTCAGGATGTTCACAGCCACCCACAGCTTCAGGTGTTGGAAGCTTCACAGACGACAGCCAATCATCTTGGTGATGCCAGGGCCAGTATAGGGCCTACTGCTGAAAGCTCCCGAGTCCATCTTCTGTGACATCATCAATAAACACCAATGAGCCATGCATGCCCATCACACTGCAAGCGCCACCATTTTACAGATGACGTTGTGTGCTTTGTATCATGAGCTGTTCCAAGCCTTCTCCACACTTTTTTCTTCCGGTCATTCTGGTAGAGATTTATTTTAGTTTCATCCGTCCAAAGAATGCTTTGCCAGAACTAGCCTGGCTTTTTTAGATGCTTTTTTTTGCCAAAGACTCATCTGGCTTTTCTATTCTTCAGGCTTATGGATGGTTTGCACCTTTGTAGTAAACCCTCTTTATTTGCTCTTGTTAAGTCTTCTCTTGATTGTAGACTTGGACAATGATAGACCCACCTCCTGGAGAGTGTTCTTCACTTGTCTGGATGTTGGGAATGGGTTTTTCCATAGAGGATGCTGTGATCATCCACCAATGTTGTCTTCTGTGGGCGTCCAGGCCTTTTTATGTTGCTGAGCTTACCAGTGCGTTTTTTTTTCCTTTTAGAATGTACCAAACTGCTGATTTGGCCACTCCTAATGTTGCTGCTATCTCTCTGATGGATTTGTTTTTAGTTTTTGAAGCCTTACAATGGCTGGATTTACTTTTTTTTTTCAGCTCTTTTGAACGCATTATGTAGGTTCACAGCAATAGATTCCAGATGCTAATGCCACACATAAAATCAACTCCAGACGTTTTACCTGTTTAATGGATGAAGAAATAATGGAGTACCCACACCTATCCACGAAACTGCTTTTGATTCAATTGTCCAATTACTTTTGGTCACTTGTAAAAGGGGGAAGGCTATTCTTAAAATTGAGTTCTATTCGTTTTTCAGTTTATTAAAAGTCGGCAGCTAAAAAAAGTGTAGCTGCTGACTTTAATAAACACACTCTCCTGTCCCATGATCCAGCCCATATCAGGGGGTTAGGACTCCTTAAAGCGGTAGTTGCAATTTTGGGTGGAACGCCACTTTAAGAGCTGTAATTCCTAAACCCTTCCTCTGATTTGGATGTACAATCCTCAAATTAATGAGTGTGCACTTTCGGTCCATTATATAACTATAGATTAAATATATTTTGGTAAAAACCTGAATTTCTTTTTAAATTGGGCCTGTGTTCAAATATATATGGACCTAACTTTATATATTGCAGCTTACCAATCATTAGATGTGGTGACTACTTTTTTTTAAGGCTTTTGTCCCACTGTTTTGACTGATTTAGTCAGTAAACCTATCCCCACTCTGGATGAACCTTTGGACAACAGCATGGTCGGTCTGAGGGAGGGGAGTTGTAGATGTACTAGCATATTTAGATACACTAACAAGTTGAAGCCGAAATTCAGTTAATGCTTTAGGCCCCCTTCAGTTGGAGCGGATCTGTCCAATCGGAATCCGCCTGTTCAGCGGGGAATCTCTCCACTGATCCCCACTGAGCAGGCAAATGACAGGTCCGTGTCCATTCTGCATAGCGGACACAAAATAGAATGGGACAAATGTCACCACACAAGCACCATGCGGTTTAACATTGCCGCAAAGGAACAGTATCCTCCACGTTAACTCTGGTTAAATCTATATGCTTAAAGCAGGGCTCAACAAAATCCGGGTGCCAGGTCGCAATTGCGACAAGAAATTGTGACCTGGCGCCCGCCGGTAATTAAGGCTGCGGCCTCAATTTCCGGCCGTCTCGGGGGCCCACCGCGATCGCGCCCCGGGGGCGCACGGAGGCACAGGATCCTGTGTCTCTGTGCGCCCCCACCTCCCGGCGGGCCCGCGACGCCCGGTAATTGAGGCCGCGGCCTTGTGAAGTCCCAAGCTTCCTTCTGGGACCTGGCGCCATCTGGTGGTGGTCGTTGGCAGTACAAGTAAAACAGCAGTTCTAATGTGTAATTTTTCACTGTTTTCACTGCCATCTCCTTCCCTCTAATTAGAACCCCCAAACATTATATATATTTTTTATTCTAACACCCTAGAGTATAAAATGGCGATCGTTGCAATACTTTCTGTCATGCTGTATTTGCGCAGCAGTCTTACAAGCGCACTTTTTTTGGGGAAAAAATACACTTTTTTTTAATTAAAAAATAAGACAACAGTAAAATGATCCCAATTTTTTTTATATTGTGAAAGATAATGTTACGCCGAGTAAATTGATACTCAACATGTCACACTTCAAAATTGCGTCCGCTCGTGGAATGCCGACAAACTTTTACCCTTTAGGTGAAGTTTAAAAAATTCTACAGGTTGCATGTTTTGAGTTACAGAGGAGGTCTAGAGCTAGAATTATTGCTCTCGCTCTAACACCTCACATGTGTGGTTTGAATACCGTTTACATATGCGGGCGATACTCACGTATGTGTTCACTTCTGCGTGCGAGCTCGTCGGGACAGGGCGCGTTTTCTGGCTCCTAACATTTTTAGCTGGCTCCTAGATTCCAAGCAAATTTGTCAAACCCTGGCTTAAAGGGGTTGTAAAGGTTTGTTTTTTTATTTTCTAAATTGCTTCCTTTAAGCTAGTGCATTGTTGGTTCACTTACTTTTTCCTTCGATTTCCCTTCTAAATGTTTTTTGCTTTGTCTGAATTTCTCACTTCCTGTTCCTCCTCAGTAAGCTTTCCACCATCATTTGAGCCAGTCTGGCGGGGGGTTAGTCAGCCTGCTTACATGTGTTCACAGCGTCTCCCCGCAGGGATGTAGTACCTTCTTTTGTGGATGTCTTCCAAATCTCAGTTTCCTTGTATACAAATTAGTCATACCTCTAATAGAGCTGTCTCTCCTGTGATGTGGCGGAGATTTATAGGCAGGTAGCTATTTGGAAATGTCAGTCGAGGGGCGTGTACGCTGATTTACGCCTAGAAATATGTAAATCAGCTAGATATGCGAATTCACGAACGTACGCCCGGCCGACGCAGTACGGATACGCCGTTTACGTTATGGTGGCGTACATGCGGCGTACCAATGTTAAGTATAGACATCGTTCCCACGGCGAATTTTGAATATTTTACGTCGTTTGCATAAGTCTTCTGTGAATGGGGCTGGACGTAATTTACGTTCACGTCAAACCCACGAGGGCGGACGCCACAGATTAGGCCGAAGCCACTGCCTCACCTAAATACTCCTGCCCGCAGCTCCTCAGGACCGGCGCAGTGTCCATAAAAAACAAAAAACAAAAAAAAAACCTTGATTCAAATCGTAAATCAAGTTTTTTATAAAAAATCTCAGATTAAAACTACACACCCGTTTTGATGTGAAGCATTGGATATCCTATTGAAGTATATAAGCTGTGCCCTTTTATTTCAAGCCTTCCTCAGCCGAATTTCACACTCTGCAGACTTGGCATTGGCAGTATGTGCAGCTGCTCTGCCAGCATTGTCTCTTGTGCCCTCCATGGAATGTTGTCTAACCTGCACCCATCCTTTCCTCGTACTGCCTGCCTCATTTATTCCTATCATATGACTGATGTCTGGACAAATGTCTATAATAAATCGTCTGTTCTTCTGCAACTCTGAATTCTGACAGATTTATTGGATATTCAGCAAAACGAAACCGTTTTCTACTCATTTGCACTAAATTTTGATTGCGTAACTCAAATAAAAATGTATTTTGGTGGTAGATTCAGTCATTTTATTTACACCGTCCTAAACCTGGAGAGAATATGGAAAAGTCAGTCACCTTAGGGCTGATGTCAAAAGGCCTGGTGAACTCTGGACTAAATACGTTTTGGGAGCCATATGTATTCTTGAATTTTGTGCATTTCATTTAGATCTGTGCAGTAATTCAGCATAAAACTTGTTTTTCTCTGTACAGGAGCTGCCTGTAATACAGACCGGTCACTGCTGCTCTCTCTTCTTGCACAGGGTGACTGGTCTTGTAACCGCCCAGCCTATAGTTTTTTTTGCAGACATGCTGTAGTGGGTGGAGCCTGCTGGGTCCCTTGCACAACTCTGCTCTCTGCACTGTACAGCACAGTGATGTCATCACTACTTTTAGAAGGTCATATCTGGGTTTGCAACGGTATTTAGTGCACACAAGGGCCCAGATTCTCAAGAGATACGACGGCGCATTTTCAGATACGCCGTCGTATCTATGCGACTGATTCTTAGAATCAGTTACGCATAGATATCCCTTAGATTAGCTTTGTGAATAAAGCACTTGCCTGAAAAACTTGCGGCGGCGTAACGTAAATCAGATACGTTACGCCCGCCCATTTTTACGCCCATCTACGAGAATCTAGGCCAAGGTGTTTTATATCCTTTTGTGGCTATTATAAATATAATTTTTTTTTGGGAAATTCACTTTAAGATGGCAAAGCATACATTGTATATGTAACCCTTATCTAGTGATTTGGTCATCGTGAATGAAGCTTCTGATATAGATATTGCCTGCCTGGTTCTGTTCCGTAACTGTATTGTACATTCTTAAAGCGACAGTAAACTGCATCAAAAAAATTAATAAAAAACATCAGTTTAACTAGGAAGGATTTGCCCCTTCCTCACCAGGCCATTTTTTGGCGATACGGCACTGCGTCGCTTTACCTGATAATTGCTCGTCATGTGACATTGTACCCAAACAAAATGTATGTGCCTTTTTCCCTACAAATGGTGCTTTATTTTGGTGGTATGTTATCACCTCTGCGGTTTTTATTCTTTGCGATATAAACAAAAAAAAGAAAACAACAATTTAAAAAAAATAAGTATATTTTTTGCTATAATAAATATCCAATTATTTTTTTTTAAAATACATTTCTTCATCAGTTTAGGCCAATATGTATTATTCTACATATTTTTGGTTAAAAAAAAAAACGCAGTAAGTGTACGTTCATTGGTTTGCGCAAAAGTTATAACTTCTACAAAATAGGGGATAGATTTTAAGGCATTTTAATTATTATTATTATTATTATTTTTTTTTTTACTAGTAATGGCGGCGACCAGCGATTTTTAGCGGGACTGAGAGATTATGGTGGACAGATCGGACACTTGACATTTTTTTGGGGGGCCACTGACATTTTATACAGCGATCAGTGCTAAAAAAAATCCTCTGATTACTGTATAAATGTCACTGGCAGGGAAGGGGGTGATCAAGGGGTTAGATGTGTTCCCTGGGAGGAGTTTCTAACTGTGGGGGCAGTGTACTGACTAGAGGAGGAGAGACATCGCTGTTCTGATCACTAGGAACTGTAGACCTCTCTCTACTCCCCTGACAGAACGGGGATCTGTCTGTTTACATTGACAGATTCTTGTTCTCTTTCTCTCTATGGAGCGATTGCAGGTGTCTGGCGGACATTGTGGCCACGTGCATTGGATCTGGCGTCGCATGTGCCCCCCTTATTTCTCTTAAAGTGCCCAATGTATAATGACGGTGGTTTGCGCAGGGGAGCACTTCAACTGCGGCGGCTGGGTTTAATTGGTTAAGTCATATAGTGCTAGTATGCATCACATACTAGCACATTATGAAAGACTTGCCTGAAAACGAAGCCCGCTGAAGGCGCTTCCATCTTCACCTGGTCTTCTTTCCAGGTTTGCATGCTTCAGCAATATGAAGGACCGAGCCGGTGATGACTTTTCTCATGCTTGAGGGAGTTGCTGTTTACATCCTGGCTCTTTAGAGCGCATGCACCGGCGGTGACCTCACTGGCTGCAAAGTAAATATCTGCACTTAGGAGATATTTACAGTAAAACTTACTACAGGCTTACCTGTAGGTAAAAATCATACATCAGAGTTTACACCCACTTTATAGCAAGACTCGGTTGGGAGAGTGCAAAATCTGGTGCAGCTGTGCATGGTAGCCAATCAGGTTCTAGCTTCCGCTTGTTCAGGTAATCTTTGACAAAAAAAAAAAAAGAAGCGGAAAGCTGATTGGTTTCTGTGCAGAGCTGCACCAGATTTTGCACTCTACTTTAGTATATTGATTGGGTTGTAAAGGTTTTTGTTTTTTCACCTTATTGCATCCTATGCATTAAGGTGAAAAAACACCTGGCTGTCATGGGCCCCCCAGCCCCCCCCCTGTTTTACTTACCTGAGCCCGTTCACCTGCTGTGCGTGTCCCCCGGTGTCCTCTTCTCCACTGAGTCTGAGCGTTAATTGGATAGATTGATAGCAGCGCAGCCATTGGCTCCCGCTGCTGTCAATCACATCCAATGACACGGCCGTGGGGGGAGGGACCGAGTCATACACTTGGCGTCTATGGACGCCAAGTGTATGACACGGGAGCGCGCCCGCAAGCTAACCCCCTTGGGAAAGAGCTTCCCAGAGGGGGTTGGCTTTAGCGGGGAGGAGCCGAGACAGCCGCCGTTGGACCCCAGAACAGCAGGATCGGGGGCACTCTGTGCAAAACGAACTGCACAGTGGAGGTAAGTATGGTAAGAGGTAAAAAAAATCCTATACAATCACTTTAACCACCATGTGTTTCAGCTCTGTTCAGATGTGTTTGTTTAGCACAAATACCAGTAAATGGAACTAGTTTTCCTCTTGTTTTGTCAGCAACAAAAAAGTTTCAAGAGCCTCTTTGTATATGTGTGTTATGCTGGCAGAATTGCCTCCATTTGCTCAGTTGGTTATGTATACAAATGTGACAGCAAGAAACAGATGATGTAACAGATTAAAAGGGTTTTGTTTGTATATTCACAGTAGTGGGAAATGGTAATTTTTTTTTAGAGAATCAGTCTTGAAACTGAATGTTGTATATAATTAAATATTGATTCAATAATTTACATATTTTATGTAAAACCAGATGCCCGTCTGCTGTTCTTGGTGGCATGGTCTTGCAGGCTCTCCCTTAAACCACTTAAGGACTTTTTGCTAGAATCCCCAAAAATTATATATATATATATTATTATATTCAGATACCCTAGAGCACAGGTGTCAAACACAAGGCCCGCGGGCCGAATCCGGCCCTCCAGGCCATTTCAGGTCTCCAGCCCTCCTCTGGTCCTACTCCAGACCCCTGCTTTCTGCTTTCAAGCAATGCATCCAGCTTCTTCCCAGCAGCAGCATAAGGAAGGGGGGTGCACTGTGATGTGAGGGAGAGTGGGGGACTCAACTCCTGATGGTGGGGTGGCTCTTGACATCTAATGTAAAGGGGAGGGGATGCGCTGGACATCTAATCTTAAAGATGCCACCGGCCCTTTTGAAGGCAATCCTAATGCTGATGCAGCCCAAAGGCAATCCTAATGCTGATGCGGCCCACGATGGAATTGTGTTTGACACCCCTGCCCTAGAGAATAAAATGGTGGTCGTTGCAGTACTTTGTCACACCGTATTTGCGTAGCACCTTTACAAACGCATTTCTTTTTGTGGGGGGGGGATTTTGATTTAAAAAATAACACAGTAAAGTTAGCCTATTTTTTTTCTATATTGTGAAAGATGATCTTACGCAGAGTAAATTGATACCCAACATGTCATGCTTCAAAATTGCGCCCACTCCCGTAATGGCGTCAAACTTTGCCACTTGGACATCTTCATAGGCGACATTTAAAAATGTCTACAGGTTACCAGCTTTGAAATACAGAGGAGGTCTTGTGCTAGAATTATTGCTCTCGCTCTTTACGATTGCGGTGATACTCTACATGTTTGGTTTGAACACCGTTTTCATATGTCGGTGCGACTTGCGTAATCATTCGCTTCTGCGTGCAAGCTCGGAGGGACGGGGCGTTTAAAGTCGTGTTATGATTTTTTTTCCTTTTTCATTTTACAAATAATTCTTTATTGTGAGATCTTGCTGCGGAGACCACTTTAATCTTAAAGAAGACTGCCCTCCGTTGAAGAAAATACCAGGCTTATGGCAGCTATCTGCTGCCATAACAACGGTATTTAATACCAAAGGACCGACATATCGATGGCGTGAGGTCCAGAAGCGGTTAAGCCATATACTGATTAAAATTCCAGTTTAATTTTGATCCATTTTTGGTCGGACTGGTGATCATTGTATTTTGATTGCTGGGAATCCTTACGCTGTCAGAACTCGACGGTGTTGACGGGAGAAACTAGCCATTTTCTTGCCTTCAACCTGTGGCTGAAGGGAGGAAAATTACATAATTTATGGCGTGCCTAAAGCCAGACATAGATGGATCGAATCTCTGCTGTTTCAGCGGGGACCAGCTGAGATTCGATTCATCTATGGGCAGGATCAATGGATCGACTTCAGTGCAACCAGCCCTTTGAATTTTTTTGCATGCGATCGTTGCTGATGGCTTTAGCTGCTAGCAATGATCATTGTGTGCTCCTGGCTGGCAAGGCTCCCTGTGTCCCCCTGCAGGCAGAAAACAATAGTCCTGCAGGATTGATTTCCCCCATTAACACTGATTGTATTGATGGATAGAGTGGATCTTTCTCTTTGGGGACATGGCTGCATTTGGGGACACAAGGCTGCATTTGGGGGGACATGGCTGCATTTGGGGGGACATGGCTGCATTTGGGGACACAAGGCTGCATTTGGGGGGGACATGGCTGCATTTGGGGGGACATGGCTGCATTTAAAAAAAAAGTATCGGTATCGGCGAGTACATGAAAAAAAGTATCGGTACTTGTACTCGGTCCTAAAAAAGTGGTATCAGGACAACCCTAATTATTATCGTCACCATCATCCTTTTTTTCCGAAATTTATTCTCCAATTTTTTTAACACCAAAATAAAGTTGCCCTTTAAGGAGATCCTGCCACCAACTTACAAAGTTGCACAGAAAAATATACAATTTTATTTATTTTCCCCTAGTGTGCCTTGAACTTGCTGGAAAATGTTGCTTCTTCGGGAAGAGACAGTTTCCTAGCACAGGCTCCTCCCTCATTCCTTGCATCACATAGCCCTCTCCTCTTCTGGGAGTGTCCAATTACTTACTATGCTGACCCAGCTCCTCTGCCCCTCCCCTCCACTATTTTTTATGTAACTGTGGTATGTATAGAGAAATGTTATAAAAAAATAAATCCTGGGGAGGGGGGTTTGGAAGAAAGGCTTTGCATATCTTGATGCTTCAGTTCTACAACTTCCATCACTTGTATGTTTCTTGTAAGATTTGACCGAGGCCAGGCTGTGGCTCTCCAGCTGTTGTGGGATGAAATTACCAGCAGCGCTTTAGACCGATTTAAAACAGCTGGCTGTTGGGATTCATCACGGTGAATTTTGGATTTTGATCTTTATTGGAGGTGGGAGTTCTAGAAGTACCTGTTATATGAACCTTGATTGGTCACTAAATGGTCCAATTAATGGATAATGACATAGGACCACCTATATTCATTTGCACCCGCTGGAGACAAGTTTGGGGATTTGTTTCCTTGGAGCCCGGTGATTAGGATCTCATTTCCCAGCAGCTGCTTGGTTCTGTCCGGCAATGCTTGCAGGGCTCTTTGTGATGCGTGTTTTTTTCCATGTGAATGCGCAAATGTTGTTGTGAATAAATACTCTTCTAACTGACCTGATTATTTAATATGTGTTTTGTAATGTAGATGTGCTGGAGTCTATTTCACGGGCGCTACAATTTCTTCTTATTGCTTTTAACGACACCAAGGAAAAAAAGCTGAAAAACTTTTGAGTAACAATCACAATAGAAATATGGAGGGTGCCATTGTTGACATCCTTCTGAAAATGCACATTTTCTGGCTGGCATACTGGTCCACTGTCTTTAGCAGTCGCTTGCTCACAGATCCAGAAGAAGTATGCAGTAATGGAAGGTGTTCCAGGCAGGGTGGATTTGATTTAAATCAAGTTAATTCATACTTTTTAAAGCGGAGTTCCACCATGAAATTTTTTTTTACACCAAAAATCTAAAAAAATTTTTTTTTTTTTACTTACCCTAAATAGCTGTTGCTATGTGGAAGTGCCGAATCTGCCTCTTCATCTTCAGTGGTAGATTCTCTTCCTCGGTTTCTTCTTGTGAATGGGGCGCGCTGCATTCTGGGAACTGTGTGTATTCCAGAAAGCAGCCGGCCCATTCACAAAGCGCCACACTGTTTGCGCATGCGCAGTAGGAAACGGGCAGTGAAGCCGCACGGGCTTCACTGCCTTTTTCCCTTACTGTGGATGGCAGTGCCTGGAGCTGCCAGGATTGGTCTCGGCGGGGGCCGACATCGCTGGCGACTAGGACGGGTAAGTGTCCTTATTAAAAGTCAGCAGCTACAGCTTTTTTTTTTTTGAACGGACCTCTGCTTTAAGAGCAACTGTCATCTCTGTCCCGCAGCAGCTCCTCCTCTAACCCGCTGTTGACTCACCGACGGTCCCATTCACTTTAATGGGACGGCTGGTGATGCGGCAGTGACACAACAAGGTGAGGGACGTGGCAGCAGCAGGTGAGTGGTTGCCCGCTAACAGGCGCTGCCATGCTGGATCTGAAATGACAGGTGCTCTTTAAATGTAAGGACTTATTCTTGCTGGTAGTTAGAATCTTTAATATTTGCAAACAAAATGAAGGTTTCCTATTTAGAATAATTAGGTTTCCGGTAAAACAGTTAGTAGTTGTAGTTAACAGTTCTTAAAACGGCGTTATCAGAACCAATTCAATCATACAGTTTGTAGTGTACATAGATTTGCAAAACAATGGGATAAAGATATATTCCTGAACTTTTGTTTTATCTCATGGTTACTGTGAAATTGTGTGAATGCATCAATGCGGTGCATGTTATCTCCGCTTGCAGAGCTTGGATTCATCAAATAAGTTTTCCAAAAATGTACATATTGCAGAATATACAGCCTCAAGCTACATAACTAAGCTCCATTTCATGCTGAATAAACAAAAATATTAAGGTATCTTATATCTTATATAGAAAACGATCTTGTATAGAAACAATTATTTTTTATTTAAAAAAAATCAAAAAAATAGATTTAAAATATAAAAAAAAACAGTTTAAAAAAAAAAAATCATTGTTTTATATCCACCCTGTGCCCTTAGCTCAGACATGCAAGCAAGAAGGTGTGCTTAAGGAAAAAGGGCTAACTTGTGTTCACTTTCAATAACCAATCATGTGTGAGAGAAATAAAAAAATAGATTTTTAGCAGCCTATGATCGGTCAAATAAAGTGTAGTATATACACTACATTACCAAAAGTATTGGGACACCTGCCTTGACACGCACATGAACTTTATTGGCATCCCAGTCTTAGCCCATATGGTTCAATATTGAGTTGGCCCCACCCTTTGCAGCTATTACAGCTTCAACTCTTCTGGGAAGGCTGTGCACAAGGTTCAGAAGTGTGTCTATGGGAATGTTTGCCAGAAGCACATTTGTGAGGTTAGGCGATGATGTAGACGAGAAGGCCCGGCTGGCAGTCTCCACTCTAATTCATCCCAAAGGTGTTCTATCGGGTTGTGCAGGCCAGTCAAGTTCCCCCACCACAAACTCACTAATCCATGTCTTTATGGACTTTTCTTTGTACACTGGTGCTCAGTCATGTTGGAGCAGGAAGGGGCTATCCCCAAACTGTTCCCACAAAGTTGGGAGCATGAAATTGTCCAAAATGTCTTGGTATGCTGACGCATTAAGAGTTCACTGGAACTAAGGGGCCAAGCCCAACCCCTGGAAAACAACCCCACACCATAATCCCCCCTCCACCAAATGATTTGGACAAACGCACAAAGCAAGGTCCATAAAGACGTGGATGAGCGAGTTTGGGGTGGAGGAACTTGACTCGTCCACCATCAGTGCCTGACCTCACAAATGCGCTTCTGGAAGAATGGTTAAACCTTCCCATAGACACTCCTAAACCTTGTAGACGGCCTAACCAGGAGAGTTGAAGCTGTTATAGCTGCAAAGTGTGGGCCAACTCAATATTGAACCCCACAGACTAAGACTGGGATGCTAATAAAGTTCATGTGCATGAAAAGGCAGGTGTCCCAATACTTTTGGTCAGGGTTTGACAAATTTGCTTGGAATCTAGGAGCCAGCTAAAAAAGTTAGGAGCCAGAAAACGCATCCCGCCAAGCTCACGCGTAGAAGCGAACACATACCTGAGTAGCGCCCGCATATGTAAACGGTATTCAAACCACACATGTGAGGTATCGCCACGATCGTTAGAGCGAGAGCAATAATTCTAGCCCTAGACCTCCACTGTAACTCAAAACATGCAATCTGTAGAATCTTTTAAACGTCGCCTATGGAGATTTTAAAGGGTAAAAGTTTGTTGGCATTCCACGAGCGGACGCAATTTTGAAGCGTGACATGTTTGGTATCAATTTACTCGGCGAAACATTATCTTTCACAATATAAAAAAAAAATGGTATAACTTTACTGTTGTCTTTTATTTTAAATAAAAAAAAAAGTGTATTTTCTCTTACCACCTTCCAGGACGGCACCCGAGAGATGATGGCTCCTCCTGCAGGAAACACAATCACATGACAGTTTAAAAGGCCCCGCCCTTCCCCTTGCTCCTCAGTATTGATTGTGTTTCTCCAACACAGCGACACGTTTGTTTTGTTTATGGAAACCTAGAGACCGGGGAGGGTCGAAGGTACCCCTGTGAGACAGGTTTAAGGGAGGCCGGGGAGGGCTGAACTTACCTGTAGACTTCGGTCCAAACTCACAGGTCGCCCTATGGAAGCACCAGTGCTCTGAGCTGCGGGGAGGTGAGCCATCACTGCGTGCTATCGAATCCACCACCATTCGAATCGCCGTTTTCCCGGGTCTCCAGACGTAAAAACGCCGCGCTCCAGGCCTCATTCTGAGACAGGAACTGCATCACAGGAAGTGGGCGGTTCTGGACGGCGTAACCCGGAAGTTCCCAGTGGAGCGAGGAGACAGCGTGGGTGGTGGACGGGTCGGCTTGCGGTGACCAGTACAGGAGTACCGACAGCCAGGACCGAGTCACCCTCCTCATGGAAGAGGACGGAAAGACCGACACGACCGCTGGCAGATCCAGGTCGGGGGGCGGTAAGTACCAATCCCCCTGGAAAGGGAGGGGGGAAGTGGTGAGAGTTCCCAAACTTTTAGGGAACGACCGGAGCAGGATCTGGTCCCTTCTCGTCTACTTCCTCCCCTCCCCAGTACAGCCAGCAGTCTTGGGGAAAGACAATTTAAATGTACATTTCATGTCTTTTCAGAAACCCCCAGCGGACCCCAGGAGGCCTCAGCTCAGTCTCCTTCCGCTACAGGGCATAGTTCCTCTAAAAAATGTGGGAATTGTAGAGAGAAGCTCCCCAAGTCCTACACAAAACCTTTCTGCTACAAATGTATTAATATACTGGCGGGAAAGGAGGCTGCTGCCATGATGAAGAGTTTTCTCTCATCCATGCAAACAGAAATGTTAGCAACAGTCAAAGCCTTTCGGGAGGCAGCCGGGCAGTCGGCACAGACTGAAACAGAGGAACTTACCCCTAAGGAAGGCACTTCCTCTCAGGAGACCCCCTTTTCTAAGGGCCCAAGTGTTTTCTTTACACCCTCACAAAATCCCCCTTTGGGGGAAGCAGATGGTGAAGAGAGTGAGGTAGCCAGTCTACCTAGGTCTAGGCACAGCTCAGGGGAGGTAGATGGAGACTCCATTAGTCAGTCTCAGGAGGACACACGTCCAAGAAAACACCTCTTTGCTGTAGAAGATCTAGAGAGTCTCCTCCAGGCTATCTACGCCACAGAGGAAATTCCTGAGACCCCTAAACCTACCTCAGCACAGGATAAAGTTTATAGGGGCCTGAGTGACGCTCAATCTAAAGTATTCCCCCTGCACAAATCCCTCAAGGAGTTAGTCCTTCAGGAGTGGAGAGACCCTGAAAGGAGAATAATCAAACAAAAAACCTGGAAAAGAAGGTTCCCCTTCTCCCAGGAAGATGAGGAAGTCTTTTTTAAGCTTCCTAGACTTGATGCGGCTTTGTCACAAGTCACTAAATTGTCTGATCTCTCCTTTGAGGATACAGGTAACATCAAGGATGTGATGGACCGTCGAGCAGAGTCTCTCCTTAGGAAAGCCTGGGAGGCCAATGCGGCAGCACTAAGCCCAGCCTTAGCAGCAGCATGTGTAGCTAGGAATACAGATGTTTGGGTAGAGACACTCACCGACCACCTCGCCCAGAATTCGGAGGCGGAGGAGGTAGTTGAGTCACTTACAGTAGTAAGGAAGGCGATTGCTTACCTAGCAGATGCAGCTACGGAATCTGCAAGGGCAGCAGCCAAGACAGCAGCCCTCATTAACTCTACTAGGAGGGCAGTTTGGATCAAGGCCTGGGAAGGAGATGCTACATCCAAGGGAAAACTCTGTGGCATCCCCTTTCAAGGTTCCCTGTTGTTTGGGAAAGACCTGGATGATGTCCTGGCTAGGTCATCAGAAAAAGGTAAAAAATTCCCAGTTAAACCCAAAAAAGAAGGTTTCAAGAAAACTTTTCGAGGCCCCCAGGGGCAGGGTAGACAAAAAGCCAAAAAGGAACCTTTCAGGCGTTGGAACTTTGGCAAAGGGAACAGGAAGAACAACCTCCTTTTCCCTCCTCCAAAACCCAGCGACAAACCGTCCAAGTGACGACGTAGTCAGAGTGGGGGGTCGACTATCTCAATTCCTTCCCCTATGGGAAAAAATTTCGAACAGTCATTACATCTTCCAAATAATTCAAAAAGGCTATCGCCTAGAATTTCTGGCTACACCCCCCACCATGATCACCATTACTCACCTTCCCAGGGATACCCTGAAAAGGTCTGCCCTCTTGGAGGGCATACAGGACTTAGCCAAACAACTAGTGGTAGTACCAGTACCAAAAGCTCAGCAGTACCAGGGATTTTATTCCCATATTTTCGTAGTACGGAAACCCTCCGGGAAATACCGTCTAATAGTAAACTTGAGAAACCTGAACAAGTTTCTAGAATACAAAAAGTTTGCTATGGAAAGTATTTATTCGGTAAGAAAGAACCTCATGAAGGAGGCCTTCTTGGTGACCCTAGATCTCAAAGATGCCTATCTCCACGTGCCAATCCACGTGGATCACCAGGTATATCTGAGGTTTGCGGTCGTGGTGGAAGGAGAAACCTTCCACTGGCAGTTCAGAGCACTACCATTCGGGCTAACCTCCAGCCCAAGGATTTTTACAAAAGTCCTAGCAGAAGCGGTGGCATACCTGCACCTTCAGGGCATATCCCTTATACCTTATTTAGACGACTTACTGATTTCAGGAAAATCAGCCGCCCAAGTCACGCTGGATGCCAACAAAGCAATGGCACTCCTAGAGAGCCTAGGGTGGATAATCAACATAGAAAAATCCTCCCTCAACCCAGAACAGGTCAAGACCTTCCTGGGATACGTAGTGGACACCAGGCAGCAGAGACTCTTCTTACCAGAAGAAAAAGTTTTAAAACTAGCCTCAGCAGTCGGGAACCTTATCAAGAACCCCAAACTCTCCAGACGAAATGTTCTGAGAGTTCTAGGCCTGATGTCAGCAAGCATCCCAGCGGTGGTTTGGGCTCAGCTTCATGCAAGGGCATTACACTTCTTCTTCCTGTCCTCATGGGACAAAAGGAAAGAGTCCTTAGATCAGGATATACTACTCACCCCCCAGGTTCTGTCCTCCCTGGAGTGGTGGACATCTCCCCAAAACCTGAGGGGAGGGCGACCGTGGGCTCAGTGGAACCCAGCGAAGGTTACCACGGATGCCAGTTCCTGGGGGTGGGGCGCCCACCTGGAAGGGAAAAAAGCGCAGGGACAATGGGACAGCTCACTAGCTCGCAGGTCATCCAATTACAAAGAACTCAGAGCAGTGGGGGAAGCCTTAATAGCCTTCCAGGAAGACATCAGAGGCAGAGAAGTCCAAGTAAGCTCAGACAACTCTACAGTAGTAGCGTACCTAGGTCACCAGGGAGGGACCAGGTCCAGTCCCCTACTAGAACTTTCCAGGGAAATACTAACCTGGGCAGAAGAAAGAGTACTCTCTATCTCAGCCATATACATAAAGGGGACGAGCAATATAGAAGCAGACTTCCTCAGCCGTCACAAGTTGAGGGAGGAGGAATGGGAACTGAACCCAGAGGTGTTTCAACACCTAGTCCAGTATTTCGGGGAACCGGAAATAGACTTGTTTGCCAACAGACTAAACAGGAAGGTAGAAAGGTATTTCTCGATTTCCTGGGAACTACAGTCGGAAGGTCTGGATGCGCTATCCCAGACCTGGCGCTTCGGGCTGGCCTATGCCTTCCCGCCGGTAGCGCTCATTCCGCGAGTTCTTCAGAAACTCAGCAGGTCTCCAGGCCAGATTCTTCTGATAGCACCATGGTGGCCAAAAAGAACTTGGTTCGCAAACCTAAGAGCCATGGCAATGGTGGAGCCTCTGAAGCTCCCGTACAGGGCAGATCTCCTCAGGCAGGGCCCAGTACTCCATCCAAAGCCGGAATTCTTCCAGCTAGCAGCCTGGTTAGTGAGCGCCAGATTCTAGAACGCAAAGGCTGCTCAGAGAGGGTCATAGATACCCTTCTCATGAGCAGAAAACCAGTAACTCAAAAAATTTACCAAAAGGTATGGAAGACCTTCTGTTCCTGGCGTAAGGAAAGACAGGTAGCTTCAACTTCTATCCCGGTTATCCTGGACTTCCTCCAGGATGGGGTAGATTTAGGATTAAAAGTTAGTACCCTTCGGGTCCAAATAACGGCTCTTTCAGTCTATCTGGATAAAAGATTGGCGAAAGAGGACCTTATAAAACGTTTCTTGTTAGCTAGAGAAAGAATTTCTCCAGTCCAAAAATATAATTGTCCGCCTTGGGACTTAACTAGGGTGTTAGAGGCGTTATCTATACACCCATTCGAACCTCTGGAAGAGGTTCCCCTTAAGTTTCTAACCTTAAAGTTGACTTTTTTGTTAGCCATTACTTCGGCCAGGAGGGTAGGGGATTTGCAGGCGCTATCCATGAAAGAACCCTTCCTGAGGGTACAGCCAGATAGGATCACCCTCAGAGCAGACCCCCTGTACCTGCCGAAGGTGGCATCCCTATTTCATAGGACGCAAGACATACTATTGCCGTCCTTTTGTTCTGAACCAAAGAACGAAAAAGAAAAGAAATTTCATTTGTTAGACGTGAGAAGGTGTCTTCTCATTTATCTAGAGAGAACTAAAAGTTTTAGAAGATCTAACCACCTGCTAGTTCTACACGCTGGGCCCAGGAAGGGACTGCAGGCATCAAAAGCCTCAGTCTCAAGATGGATTAGAGAAGCAATATCCAAAGCCTATGTATGTACTGGAGCAACAGCTCCCAAAAAAATCAAGGCTCACTCTACCAGAGCCATAGCAACTTCCTGGGCTGAGAAAGCAGGGGCCTCCTGGGAACAAATCCGCAGTGCGGCCACCTGGTCCAGCCATCATACATTCCTGAAGCACTACCGTGTGGAAATGTTGTCACAGCAAGACTTAGCCTTTGGTCGAAAGGTGCTACAAGCTGTGGTCCCACCCTGAAGGTAGGCCTGTGTTTATTACTCTATTATCCTCTCGGGTGCCGTCCTGGAAGGTGGTAAGAGAAAACCAACGTTAGACCTACCGGTAACGGTATTTCTATGAACCTTCCAGGACGGCAGGCCTACTTCCCACCCTATGTGGAGGGGAAAAAAGGTAAGTACCTATAAGGACTACGTCCCTTGTGAACCAGTTCAGGATTACTCTATTGCATACTGAGGAGCAAGGGGAAGGGCGGGGCCTTTTAAACTGTCATGTGATTGTGTTTCCTGCAGGAGGAGCCATCATCTCTCGGGTGCCGTCCTGGAAGGTTCATAGAAATACCGTTACCGGTAGGTCTAACGTTGGTTTTTCCCCCCAAAAAAGTGCGCTTGTAAGACCGCTGCGCAAATACGGTGTGACAGAAAATATTGCAATGATCGCCATTTTATTCTCTAGGGTGTTAGAATAAAAAAAATATATAATGTTTGAGGGTTCTAATTAGAGGGAAAGAGATGGCAGTGAAATCATTGAAAAAACACTTTAAGAACTGCTGTTTTACTTGTAATGCCAACGGCCACCACCAGATGGCGCCAGGTCACAGAAGGAAGCTTGGGCCTTCACAAGGCTGCAAAGCCGCGGCCTCAATTACCGGCCATCGTGGGCCCGCCGCAATCGCGATGAGGGGGCGCACTGAGACACAGGATCCCGACACCTCCCCCTGCGTCGCGATCGCAGCGAGCCTGCGACGGCCGGTAATTGAGGCCGCGGCTTTGCAGCCTTGTAGGCCGCAAAGCCGCGGCCTCAATTACCGGCGGGCGTGGGCGCCAGGTCACAATTTCTTGTCGCAATTGCGATTTTGTCGAGCCCTGCTTTTGGTAATATAATGTATATAAACACCATGTCTTCAATGGTAGGAGCCATAAATTACTTCTATTTTATTTATTTCAGTTTCTTAAATAGCGCTGTCAATTAATGCAGCACTTTACATAGTAGTTGCACATTCACATCAACCCAGCCTTCAAGAAGCTTACAATCTAAGGTCCCAAACACACATTCATACACATACTAGGGCCACCTTGGCGAACTTAGCCGGAAGTGGAAGCGGGTACCTGTCAAAACCAGAAAGGTGCCAAATGGGGAGGAGGGGAGGCAAACAAGTGGAGCTCCACTTTAATGTGTCTATTTTAACCCCCCCACACACCTTCTCAAATACCCTCCTATTTGTTAATAGAGTTCATGGTAAACAAATGCAGACATTCTGCGTACTGACTGGTTTGGAGATGTATGTGAAAATGTTCTATCATAACCGGCATTTGCCCTTTCATCATCGGACATGACAGTCAGAAGACACGATCTTAGCCTTAGGACACATGTAAGACAATGGATGTGAATATGCAGCATGGGTTGTGAAGATGGCAGCTGCTGTAACCTTTTGGGGAATAATGCTGCTGACATTGATCTATCTCGTCAATGCCCCACCTATTCCACATGCTAATCATGTCACAAGCTCAGTTCTTTGTGCTTCACAGGGCCATTTATATTCATTCACTCTAGCAGATAGACATCTAGCAATAGATTCTATCTTGCTTGTGTTTTTCAATCCAGCTAAATAATTAATATTATCCAGCTTCTGCATATCATTTCTGAAGTGATCCATCCACTTAGTCTCAGCCATACCTTCTCTAATGTGGTAACTCTTTGGTGGCCAGTTTAAATTAGAGATGGCATAAACTTCTTGTACATGGCTTAAAGGGGTTGTAAAGCTTCCTATGCATTAAGGTGAAAAAACACCTTGCACTCTCGGCCCCCACCCCCCCAGTTTTTTTTACCTGAGCCACAAATCTCCGTAGGCGCCATCCCGCAATGGTTTCCCTCAGTTTGAGGTGGCTCTTCATTGGAGATAGCAGCGCAGCCATTGGCTCCCGCTGCTGTCAATCAAATAAATGATGCAGGGGCGGGGCCGATTGATACAGTCGGCGGCCATGGGCGCCGACTTGATCACGGGAGCGCACCCGCAATGTAACCCCCTTTGGGAGAGCGCTTCCCAGAAGGGGGTTAGCTGTTGCGGGGAGGAGCCGAGACAGCCGTCGAGGGACCCCAGAAGACGAGGTTTGGGGCCACTCTGTGCAAAACTAACTGCACAGTGGAGGTAAGTATGGTATATTTGTTATTTAAAAAAAAAAAAACCTTTACAACCCCTTTAAATACATGGATTTAAATTCAGCAGTGACCAGGCATGTTGATGCCAGCACTTAAGTCTTAAGCCTAGTACACACTAGTATTTTTTTTTTATGTTCAACCCAGCAGGTCTGAACGAAAAAAAAATTGACCACTCTGGAGGAGCCGATGTACTAACTATCCAATGTTTGTACAGCGATTTCCCCTGCTGTTCTATATTATTTTGACGGGGGGGGGGCCTCCCTCCAGAATTCTCCGGTCAGTGCTCTCAGACATTGGCTGAGAGCGCTGATCGGGAGTCGGTCAGCAGTTCTTTTTGGTCACGCCCCTTCAACAGAAGTCGGCTGAATGTCCGTCTTCTGTGAGACCGGTTGCAGTACGCTCAAAAGTGGTAATTTTTTTTTCTTGGATTTTTTAGCCTGAAACAGGCTAATAGTCAACACTTAATTTTCATTAGCCCAAGTTAACCAAGCCACAGTTCTCCATTGCACACCCCGATCGCTCTGTATTATTAGTGAGGCGCACCAAATGGAAATTTTGGTGCCAAAACTGAAAATGCAAGATGCACTTCAATGTAAGTCTTCACACTGGTCCCTTACAGTTCCCATGTGGTGTTAAAAATCTTGCTTGCTGCATTTTTGGTCGGTAAAAAAAAAAACACACCAAGAACGCACCCCTCCCCCCCCCCCCCCCCGAAATGCATTGAAAACGCAGCAATAACCCACCTAGTACATTTTTATGCAGTTTTTGAGTCACATGAGTTGTGAAAAATACACCTTAAGCACAGTAAAATCGCATGCATTTTCTGTGCCATTATCAGCACCTTTTTACTCTATCGGCAAAATGAAGAAAACGCCATTTTCGACCACCAAAACGTTGGTGTATCTCTAATTATTAGAACATGATGTGGAGCACCAGTGAGATCTGATATTGGGATACAGAGTCTGTAATCTGAGCCCCATAACTATGTTGTATGTCATTTTCACTCTGCTAGACCTATAAATGGCAGAATTTGATCCCCCCTTGCTTTTTAGAAGGTGACTGTAGAACTGGAGGCAAATGTTGAACTTTGTGGCTTTTATATGTACTGTATTATTTTCTTTCTTATAGCCATTTTCATTTTGGTTTAGCAGCCTCTCTGCATCTTGTAGGACAATGTCCAGTGTTCGGTATCCAGGGTGACAAAATATTTACAGCCGCTGCCTTGACTTATATCTTCTTCCCGCCCAGCTGAAGTTGTATGACGTTCTTCAACTTAACATAGAAAGTGGTTACATCGCTTTCAGGAATATGTGAAGTTAAAGGTAGACGGCATGTAAAATTTCAGTTGCGTGCTCATGTTTTCCTTTTCATCTGGTTAGGTTACTTCTGTTGTAATAAAACTAGTAATGATTTTTGCCTGCATCCACAGGTTTATAGCAGACTCGTATCCGGTGTGATGAAACATTGTTTTAATCATTTCCTGTGCTTGTACGGCACAAATTATCAATCGGTATTGGTCTGTGAAGGACTACGGTCTCTACCTTACACATGGAAACAGACACTTATTAGGACCAGTCAGGTCAGATGCCAGCCTAGCTATCGGTATGTTTTTGGTCTCCCAGGCCCACGTGGTTGTCCCGATTTTTCCTAGTCCTTTGGGCAGGAAGATCCCCACACAAGGGATGCAGTCTCTGATAGGAAAAAACAGGTCTCCTAACAGGGCTGTGTCTCCAAACAGAAGCAACTGCCCTGAGCTATGCCAAGATTTGGCTTAAATCGATCCTGCACACCTGTGCCCTCACACGGGCGCAAGCAACTCTCAAAGCCTAGACACAGGATTGAAGGCATCTTCTCACTCAAGGCACTTTGGAACCTTCAGACTCAAGGACCTGATCCAGAACTTCCAAATTCAGAGAAAACATAGAGCCCAGCTTTCTCCATTCACAATAAAAGCGCCTGAGATTTTAAAACGGCACCTTTGAGAATCCTGTGTCCTTTTTATACCATTTTAGTAAACTCATACTGTGGCAGGGCCTCAGGTTGGGGCAAAGGACAGTAGGGGAGAAACCTGCAGTTGGGCTTTGATTTAGAATAATACAATCTGTAATATGGGAGTATTTCAGAAGCTATGGAAAATTGTACCTGGTGGTAGTAGCTGGAATCTGGTTCTCCGTCTTTGCTTGTGGAATAAATATTCAGACAGAACAAGTCTGATATTGGTCAGACCACTGGTCATTCTCTTTCCAGAGACCATAGAAGTACATGATGGTGCCAGGATATATACAGTATATGTCTATGTATATTTGAGTTTTTGGATAGATATTGGTGCGTTGCTTTATTTATAACTCAAGGAATCCAGCGGTAAGATTTCTGCACCAGTAACTTTTACGTGATCGCAGAAAACAGATGGAGGTTGGCTTCCTTGTTTGGCTTCATAACCATCACAGCTGGGAATAATGCCGCGTACACACGATCAGTCCATCCGATGAGAACGGACCGATGGACCGTTTTCATCGGTTAACCGATGAAGCTGACTGATGGTCCGTCACGCCTACACACCATCGGTTAAAAAAACGATCGTGTCAGAACGCGGTGACGTAAAACGCAACAACGTGCTGAAAAAAACGAAGTTCAATGCTTCCAAGCATGCGTGGATTTTTAACCGATGGTCGTGCCTACTTACGATCGGTTTTGTCCTATCGGTTAGGAATCCATCGATTAATTTTATAACAAGTTGGCTTTTTTTTAACCGATGGTTAACTAACCGATGGCGCCCACACACGATCGGTTTTGACCAATGAAAACGGTCCATCAGACCATTCTCATCGGTTTAACCGATCGTGTGTACGCGGCATAAGGATAGGAACTCTGGCAGAGGGCTGTTGCTGCTAGAATCCATGAGAAATACAAGAAGCCAGCTTTCATACCTGAGAACTGTCAGCGCTGACCCTTAAACCAGAACTTTTTAGGTCCACCACGGGGCCTAGGAGGATGCCTGAGCTGCAATGTGGCACCTGCTGTTCCATGAGAATGACAGACTGCTAACTTTATAGCCGTACGTGTACACTTAAATGTGATTGCATTTACATTGTGAAGCAGATCGTGTAGTGCAGGTTATTTTCCGATATGCGTTCCTTTCACAGGTTTAATCAAACTCAGACAGTGATGCGCTTATTCCTTCATCGGTGTGCCAGTACTGGAGACTTGTGTAGGAGGTTTCCTCATCAGATGAATGAGGATTACTGGCTTTCCCTCCGGTGTTAGACAGCATGAACCCTTCTTCAGCTGCATGATGCATAAGACAATTTTAAAGGTTGACAAATTACAATTTCCACGGTCTTCCCCTGCTTTCCAGCCGTACGCGCCTGTACCCTCGGATTCATTTGTTTTAATATTGAATTTACTTCACATCATTTGTGAAATTGGCAGTGCAGTCAGGTAGTTATGGGAACACAACAAATAAGTCTAACAAAACAGCTTACTTTTCATAATTGAACGCAGGTGTGAGCTGTCGCAGGAACTATTAGAGGATTCCGAGCTCTTGCATTTTTAATTCCTACATTGTTGGTTGCTGAAAGCATAGTAAACCGTGGAACAATAGTGTTCATTGAAGCAATTACGAAAAACCCTCAATAAAACTGATCATTTGTGTAGGCAGAGATGTTTGTGCCGTTACCTAAACCATGTTGGCCCTTTACTGGCTTTTTCACACCTAAAGTTGGCCATACACCAGTAATATTTCATTTGAAAATTCGTATGGAAATTCAGAAAAAAAATTTGTTGGAGCATTTGAAAATTTCATATGAAAACCCTGAAAAATTTAGTTTGATTGCCATGCCAATTTTTGAAATTTGTGGTCAATTTGAGGATGCACAAGCACATTACAAGTACATTCTTTTTTTCTGAATGAAATCCACAATCACAATTCGAATTTCATTGAAAAAAAAAAAAAACAATCTTCCATCACTCTTTGGATTTTCCTTGTCGCTACTTTCAAAAACAACTGTTGATTTGACCCTTAAATCTTTTTTACCTATAGATAGGTCTGACCTATAGATAGTGTAAATATCTCCTTAACGTGCACAGTTTAGGAGATATTTACTGTACATGCAGCTAGTGACATCACTGGCGCATGCGCTTTGAAGAAACGGCCGCCCATGTTGTTGCTCTAGAACCCTGTGCCGTGACCAGCGGCTCCAGAACACATGTGCGGGTGTGATGTCATTGTGGCTCCAGCCAGTCACAGAGCCGGAGTCCACAAACCTGAAAGCAAGATGGGTGAAGATGAGAGCAGCTGCAGCGCTGACATCTCGGTACTGGAAGGGCTTAGTTTTAAGGTTTAATGGAGGGGTCGGGAGTAGTTTGGGAGTGTTTTGAATTAGATGAACCATTTAATGGAGAAACCATAGTTAGATGTGCAGCAAAATTAAAAGAGAAGTAAGTATCCTTCTTACCTAAGTGGATGCTGCATCTGTCCCCTTGCACCTCTACACTGAGAACCGAGACATCGAACATCGTCGATGGATCGGTTCTCACAGCTTCCCGAGCAGTGAGCTGCTGCCTGTCAATCAGCAGCTCTCCTGCTCTGCTCCTCCTCGCTTATTGGGTTTTCATGAATTTGGAACAGGGCTTCCATCTACATGTGGCACACCGTAGCTGTGATTCTTCCCAGCATCTAGTGGCTAATCTTTAGATCTCTACATTTAATAAAATAACAAAGAGAGGAAGTAGAAGCTTGTACAAATGTAAAATTCACATCAACAATGATCATAAGGTGAACCTTGCAATAATAACTAAAAATGTGTTGTCTGGAAATCCAACATTTCTATTTAAGGCTTGCCAGTTGAAATACATTTGGAAGTGTTAAAAAGGAGATCAAGGCAAATGTTACAAAAACGATTTAATTTGGATATGTTCCCATTAAAAAAATGTTAGAGGAAGTCTAGTTTAACAAAACTATTTAAAAAATGCACCTGTTTCTCCAATTGTGCACCACAACGTTCACATCTGTGCTATGGTGTGCTAAAATGCATAGGTGTCGCAGTGCGCTGTTTATATGTCATTGGGTGCTTGTACTTTCTGTAATGCATGGTAAAGCCTACATTTTACCACAACACACGTATGTGAATGCACAGAAAGTGTAACCCTCTAACATGAAAAATAAAAAAAGAATATCCTTCTGTAGTGTGTACTTGCCTCTATCAAAAGCACTTGGTGTGATTTCTGTCTGCTGCTTGCTTGCTCTGCCATTGCCACGAGTCATGTCTGACCACTAATACAGACTCCAAGGGATCGAGGGCAATGAGTGACGGGAGCTCCAGCACAGTCTGTGATTCACAGCCTCAGCTGTGTATGTTTACCTATAAATGTGTGTGTGGGGGGGGGGTTTGCCCATTACCTACACTCAGGTCACAGATTACACTCAGCTCCCTGCTATATGCTGTGCAGTGTGTGACATCAGATCCATGCCTCCTGGAAGCTGAGTAAATGATGTACTTTAAACCGCGGTAGAGGTGAGATTGCTGCAGATAAACAGTAACAACTTGTGTATAAGGATTTGTTTCATCTCTGTTTATCACCTGAGGCTAGTATATGAAAGGACTGCAAAAACACACAGGAGTTTGCTTTTTATTCAGAAGATTTCCTGGTCGGAGGAGGGCTGCACCCTTAATGGGCATTCTGGAAAGAAGTGTGATGGAAGATTTGCCCTAGGTCTAGCACTAAAGTGTTTTTTGGACTTTTGTAGTATATGAAAGGGTTTAAAAACACTTTTTGGTTACTTTCAGATGGGCATTCTTTCAGTCCCTTTTGGACCCATGACTAGACAAGTCAAAACCGGACAGCATTTTATAGGTGGTGGGCTGTATGGAGATGTGTGTACGTTTACATCCACCTACATTGGGTCTGATTAGCATTGTTGAGTTAAAGGCAATAAGTTTGTGTGGGCAGATAAAGGCTAGGTGGACACATGTTTACATCTAGCTGCCCAGTGATCACAAGATGGAGGAAAAATGGAACGAACACCAATGTTGTATAAATGTGACATTAATTTCCGTTCTGATTTAACTAAGCAGAGGATCAGTCTAGGATCTCCTGAGATGGAGTGGCAGGAGCTATATGAAAGGGGTCTAACTGCTTTAATTATTTTACTACATGGTAGTTACAGTGTCTCAAAAAAACATTCAGTTCACAAATCGAACCATTACATAGGTGTGGAATAGCTTTTTCTGCATGAAGTATTTATGTAACCACTAAAATCTTCTTTTTTTCTCTTTTGTCCATGGACAGACACCACATCCTTATATTCTTGACTGTAGCTCTCCTGATAGACAGAACATAACCCTACAGTCAAGAATATAAGGAAGCTGTGTCCGTCCATGGACTGTAGAGAAAAGGATTTTACGGTGAGTACAAAATTCCTATTTTCTCTTTTGTCCATGGACGGACACAGCTTCCTTATATTCTTGACTGTAGGGTTATGTTCCGTCTATCGGGAGAGTTACAGTCAAGAATATAAGGATGCTGTGTCCGTCCATGGACTTCAGAGAAAAGGATTTATTTTCATTAAATAGTTCTCTCCAACTTGCATGGCTCCATATTCTGTAATCTGGTAAAACCAGTTTGTGACTATACTGAGAGATCTAAAAAAAGGAATACACATGGATGTTCATCAATTATAACCTATAGAATGGAGTCTGTCTGAAAAACTTTTGCACAGCACTCAATTCTATTTCGGAATTATTACTCTGAAGTTTGGCTCTTGTTCTGCACGTCGGAGATGGCATGTGAACATTGGCATAGATGAAGCAGAAGTTCCATGGATCATGCTGGCACCTATATACTGACCGTTCTCTACTAGATCACTTTTATTGTTCAGTGACACCCTTCCCTATTGGTCCCACCTTTCTATAGTGAAGCACACGGCTAGACCTGACCTGCTTTACTTGTAGTTCCGCTTTGTATAAAGAAATGCACTGCAAAGCAGGTCAAAGTCGGCCTGAAATGGTCATCAGTACTGCAGCATTAAAATAAATGGGAGTATAGATATTTAAGTCTGCTAAGAAACGGGGCCTCTTTTTGTTTCACCTCTGTGCATCATCTGAGGCTGTTCACTTCACTGGGTATATGTGAGGGTTTGCATCCACTTTAAGCTGGCCATACACTGCGCAAAATGTCTTCTGAACCAACCAAATTTTGATCAGAATTTGATCAACTTCTATCGATGGGACATGTTAGAGATTTTTTCTTGATCAGCACCTGGTTTATGTTTATGGGGGAATTTGTTTAAAGATTCTTAAGCCTTGTACACATGATCGGACTTCCATCGGACAAATCCGTGTATTGTTGTCCGTGAACTTGTTCTGCATACAGACGGCAGAACATTTTTAGCCAACATACCCCAAACCATGTGTTTTTTCAGCTCTTTACCTCCACCCTTTGGGCAACTATTGTTGTCTGATGTTTAGCGTTGGTTCGGAGCATGTGTGTTTGTACTTTGGATTTTAGTCCTCCGGATTTGTGTACACACGATCAGATAATCTGACGGAACACATTTGTTTTTGGACCATTTGAGAGCATGCACAGCCAACATTTGTTATTGGAAATTCCGACAAAAATTGTCCGATGGAGCGTACAGACGGTCGGATTATCTGACAAAACGCGTCCATTGGACAATTATTGTCAGAATATCCGATCGTGTGTACGGGCCTATACAATGGTTCTCAAACCCCATCTGTGCCAAACTTTTGTTGGGCTTTTACGAGTATTTCCCTTGGTAAATATTCCATCAGTCTCATCAGGGTGGCCCGTCCATTTTAGAATGGGAATTGAGCTGTTTAGTGAATCTCAGGAGTAAAAAAATACTACATTTGTGGTGAATGAGGTCCGGCACTTCTATTTTCTACACAATAGCAAACCCAACAGAATAGCAAATTGACAGCTCAATGAACAGCACACAATATTCTCATCAAACAATGGCGTGTTTGTTTGTTCTCTGCTATGTGGGAAATCTATGAACATACACTACAGTGGTGCAAAAGGAAGCATCTCCAACCGCATTGTTTTTCAGCTGCCCCAAACCCTTCTCATAATGGAGGTAATTATTGAGATTGGGGAAAAGAGGAGGAAAACAGGAGTGCTCTTCTAATGATGTTCAGCTGTCAAGTTGTCCGTTCATTAAATGTACAAGCTCCACTAAGGGCTAGTTATAGAATGTAATACGTGTTTGCTGTTATAAGCCACAATTCTTTCTTCTGGCAAATTCCCAGCTTAGTAACTATCTCCAATCTTCTATAGATTCATCATTGGATTAGAAAACTCAGTTTTGTAAAACATTTCTTATTTAAAGCTGAACCTTGGGCAAACCGCTAAAAGCATATAGAAGAGCTGTTTTACCTGGCAAAGGGTTTGTAGTACTTTTCATCCAGCCCTGTTATCAACACAGCTCTGGCAGACAGCACAGCCATGTCTGGTAGGGGAGAGGATCTGCGCTTTCTCTACTGTAGTTTCACTTGCTCACACTAGGGGCAGCCCCTACCACCCCTCTGAAAAATGATCCATGGTGAATAGCTGTCCAGAAGGCATGTCACAGGCAGGCCACATGGGGTATAATTGTTGCCACAGCTTCGAAACAAAGCCTCACATCCATGGCATGTGTATGACCCTGTTCTGCTGCTTTTGCAACCGCCTGTTTTTACTCCCCCCTTGTCCACCCATGTGAATGAGTCTTTGCAGATTATTACCTTCCCACCCTGTGACCAGAGTATCTGAACCGCTTCATCTGATTGGATGCAGTCACTGTTCAGCCAACTATTTTTTACTTGGCTCCATTGATTTTTCAGTTGAAGCATGTCGGACAAGAGGGGGCTGTCAGAGCCACCCACGTAGCAAATTTTGGCCAGCTTATCAATAGGATTTTTTAAGAGTTGACTCATTAAAGCCAAACTCCAGCCAATTATATTACTTTTTTATTTTTATATAGAGCACTATTCGTTTGTTTTGAAAAGGCTTAGAACTTCTTTTTGATTGTTATCACCTTCTGTGACATCATTGGGAAAATGTCCTCAGTTTTTGTCCCTGTGAAAACAGGATAAGAAATTATGGAACAGATACCACTTGAAGCGGTAGTAAACCGCTGGGCGAGTTTTTTTGTTTTGTTTTTGCAAGGTAGCATAATGTGCAAGTATGCATCGCTGTGCTAGTATGACACTTGCCTGATAACAAAGCCTTCCAGCGAAGTGCTGTCATCGCTGGAGGCTGCTTGCATCCTCACCCATCTACCAAAGCGACTGGCCGAAGCCGCGATGACGTCACTCTTGCACATGCACAGGGGAGCCACTGTTCACAGCACAGGACTCTGAAAGAACGTCTTGGGTAGCCGTTCCTTCAGAGCGCATATGCCAATGACTTTATCGCCTGCATATAAAGTAAATCTTTCCTAAACGGTGCACATTTAAGTGATATTTACAGTACCACTAGGTAAGCCTTAGGAGCCTTGTGAGATATTTACAGTACCTATAGTTAGCCTTGGGAGATATTTACAGTACCTGTAGGTAAGCCTTAGGAAACATTTACAGTACATATAGGTAAGCCTTAGAACCTTACGAAATATTTACAGTACATATAAGTAAGCCTTAGGAAATATTTACAGTACCTGTAGGTAAGCCTTAGTACCTTAGGAGATATTTACAGTACCTATAGTTGGCCTTGTGAGATATTTACAATACCTAATAGGCAGGGCCGATCCGCCCTATTGGCTCACTATGCAAGCCGCTTAGGGCCCCGCAAAGCTGTGGAGGGCCCCCCAAATTACTAGAGGCCCCGCCTGGTGAGAAGTCATTTTCGGCCCCTCACCCCGCTTCTCAACTCGCTGGCTACATGGGAGAAGAGGTAAGAAGTCAGCACCCCCGCTTCTCACTTTAAAATGTAAGATATCATTTACGACAGCAGAAAAAAAATATATATATATATATATATTTTTTAATTCGTCTTTTTCCAACCCCTCATTGGGGACAAAACAATAAAACCCCCAACTTCTAATTAGCCCCCACTGTATCTACAACAAAGAAATGCTTTTTTTTTGCTGAAGTTAGGCAATTAAATATTTCTCTGACTGACAATAAATACTAGCAGCTGTCACTTTCCATGGATATATTGCATGGTTGGTATTTCCTAATATCTAAATTGCTTGCCAAAATGGTACCATTTTTTTTTTTTTTGTTAGACTTTTTGCTATTCCACTATTATTGATTACAGTTCAGCATTGCTGAGGGTGGATTCTAGGCAAGCATTTGAAACCTCTTCCGCTTGCCGGAAAATTCCTGACAGCCTGACAATACTGAAACTCTCTAAACAATTCAATTAGCCGGACATGGATCTATTATCTGCACAAACAGTACAATTCGGTCAGAAATCTGTTTGCAGAATACCAGATAATGAAACATCACTTGACACAGCAGTAATATATCCCAATCTGCACACTATGCAATCTTCTGGCTCAGATACATATGTGAGCTTTTGTGGAATCAATGAATTGGGCCTCTTTCAGATGGCCATCCTCCGTGTTCCGATCAGCAGGGGATCCATGAGCAGGTCCCCATGCTGAATCAAAGCCAAACGGAGGGGATGTCATTTTTTTCTCCAGCTTGTGAGCGGGTTCAAATGGGACCCATGTTGGGTCTATAGTCAGGACATGTAATGTCTGTGTGCATATTTTTACCTGTCAATTTTAGGTCCGAAGAAACGGAAAAGGGCGCAAGCCTTTTCTGTTTGTTGCATTTTGGACCTAGAAGGAGTCAAGGGAAATTGGATATAATAAGATACGTGTTTGCTTACAGACTGGCAATGAGCTTCCGAACACATTCACCTGAAAAGCTGATAGGTTGATCTGATTGGACTACGTCATTGAAAGGACCTCCAAAGCCGGAAGCTCTGATCACCTACTTCTGATCTTGTTTGCTAATGCAGTAATAATACACAGTGGGGTTGATTTACTAAAACTGGAGAGCGCAAAATCTGGTGCAGCTTTGCATAGAAACCGGCTTCCATTTTTTTTGTCAAAGCTTATTTGAACAAGCTGAAGTTAGAAGCTGGCTACCATGCACAGCTGCACCAGACCCATGTTTGGCTGATGTATAGAAGTAAAAATTGAGCTGTTGTCCATAACAATCGATGCATTTCTTTATTTTAGTTTAACAGTGTGTTTTTTTGATTTTCAAGTTCTCCGTGGCTTGCAGTATCCCCGTGCATTGTTGCTATTGAATTCAAGTCGATTTTCCTTGTCTAAATATTATTTTTGGAACGAGTTGCGAAGACTCAAATATTTCAAGAAGTTCCTTGTCATCCTGTAGAATTTGGTCGTGCAGAGCCGACTTATTTACTCTTTGAAGTTTGGTGTTATCTTGGTTTTATTTGTCCATCAGACAATAGTTGAGGCTAACAATGTTTTATTGTACGCTGTGGCCTCCTTGCAGGTGGTCTGTTTCACCGAACTTCCTTTCTGGGATGACTTCAGAAGCACTGGATGCTTTGTGGCAGGTGACCGTTGGAGCAAGTTGTTATACACAATGGAAATTCTATGCAAGCACTCAGTACTTCCTGTTTAATGAACCATGATTTTTTTTAAATGTAATCTATGACCTCCTACCCCCTCTCTAGAACATGTCCCAGGATTATTTTTTCTTTACCTTGTTGACAGAGAGGAGAGTTGTGGGAATAGGCGGTGTTCTGTATTCGCAATTGGACAAACAGGTCTGAAGCAATTTACCGTTCAAATTCAGCCATAAATGGAGAGCTTTTCGAGAACTCGGTTCGCTCAGCAAAGTGCTGCCAATTTTCTCGTTCAACCTTCTTATTAAGGGGCAGATAAAACAACATTGACAAAGTTGGTACAATTACAATACAGAGTGGGATTCGCACCCACTTCAAGTACAATGTACGGTATATCGTAACATAGCGATACGCTTATATACAACAACAAAAATTGACTGATTGCACACAACAAAGTTAAAGACCAGTGCCTCAAGCCTTCCAAATTAGAGCAATACACAGTAGACTTCTGGGCTTTGAAAGCCCTTACAACAGTCAATCCAGCGAATCTGAGGTGCAAATTAAGCAAAAAAAAAAACAAACAAGTAACCTACATCAAAAAGACTAAAGGAAGGTGGGATAGAGATAGATGTTCAGGTCTACTGCCCTCACCAGGCCAGGGTAGCATCCAGTAACCAAGTGGGCAAATGAAAAATTATGGTTCAAGGAAAGAAGAGTCAAAGCCTGGAGGTAGAAGTGCTGCCCATTTTATTTAATCTACATAAGTACGTTTGACGCTGTTGTGCCCTCAGGGTTTGTCAGAGCCACACAAATATATAAATCATATGGCTATTTAGTCTGTTTAAATCCCCCTGTTTATATCCCGGTTATACAGCCTGAAGCCTGAGGGTCATGTGCAGCTCTTTGGAACTTTCTGAACTTTCTGCCTTTTGCAGACCCCAGCAGTCTGTAGTGGAATCACATCAGACTATAATGACAAATATCCCTAGCAATCTCATGTCATTTGTCCCCACTCTTTGTCTCCTGCAGTGTGTCTTCAGTTTTCAACCACCTCTATTGCGTGTCTGAAGTCTCGGATCATCGCCTCTACTATGTCTCATGTATTAGATGGTCTTCTTCTGTCATATGCTGAATACTATCCATATGATATTTAACCAGCTTAATTTATTACATAATCATTTATTAGAAGTGCAGCTACTCTCTTCGCGTTTCATGAACAATTGTAACTTGTTCGGGAGGTTACAGTTTTATGTTGGATATAGACAGCTAGGCCAAACATTAAAGAGTAAATATGGGTTGATTTCCAGATGCTGATACCAGGTGACCCCCCCCCCCCCCCTAGAGACGGCATGGAATATCTTTCGGTCCCCCTATTACACAGTATCAATAATCTTCATATTATAGCATCCCACCTCTACCTCTGATGTCTTGTTATACTATAGTTGTATTAATTACAATTCAGATGCCGCAGGTCTGTAACTGAATATCAAAGACTAGTCTCAATGTGGATCCAGACCTCTATTAGTTCCCTTATCGAGGGCGGTATTGATTGCTTGCTTATGATAATGTTATATTGGCATCTTATGAATTACTCCCAAGTCAGTATCTAAAGTATGTTTCCGGTTGTAAATTTTGGGATGACATTCAGTAAGGGGGAAGTATGTTAATGAAATCCATGTTATATGACACAGAATGCAAGTCCTGACTGAAAGGAGGTGTAACAAATGATGAGCAAGCCCCCCCCCCCCTAATTTATTAAAATAAACTATTAAGCCGAATATGTAAACAATCAGTATTTATTAATCAGACCAATCCTCTATACTAATGAAATAAATCAATTTCTTTCTTTCTACATTATGTTTGTAAAGCATTGTGGTGGATTTATGTCGTTTCACTCAGTGTGTAGAAAGCATTGTTTTTAGTCTTGATACATGAATTGTTGGCATCTTGGTTTTAGAATTTTTCCAGCATGCTGGAAACCCTACCGTGGAAGAATTGTGTGATTCAGCCTGCATATTTTCATCATTCAATGTGCTCATTCTCCATGGTTTTCTTTTAACCATTAGAAATGCAAATAATTCTGGAATATGCGGAATAGCTAGCAGTAGCCTCGTACAGTTTTACTCTGGATTCTCTACATTGCCATGCCAATCCCGAGAGAAGGAATGTTGATATCTTTTTATGTGCCCAGCCCTCCTGTAATCTCTTCCAAGAACACTGGAACAGCTGTTGTGCCACTCACTGAGGGTCTGTTTACCCTGGCCAGTCTTGCTGGCACTCGCTTCATGGAGCATTAGCTGTGAATTTGTTGCAACAATTTTCATTTTTGGTTTTCCACTGTCCACTCCGTTATAAGTGTAGTGACGGAAGGTCAGTTGAATGCCTTTCCATGTGTCATCTATATCATTATTAATAACCTTTTTTAAGAATTCTTTTTCAAAAGGAGTCTACATAGCAAAACACCTGTGCGGAAGTGTTAGATGGAAGCCATCCTCTCTCTCTTTACTAGTATGCAGCTCAGAAATTGGAGTGCGACAGCTTCCATCTGAGACTTATCACTTGGCCATTTAAAGCTTCTCATACACGATTCAAATTTCCCACCAGCTGAGCAAGAGAAATACATTTATTCTGCGCCTAGCATTGTGGACAGAGGAATGTCAGTTTCCATGTTTTGTACCAGAAGCCACTACTTCAGTGGCAGCTGAATGCCTGAACGGTGTTACCATCTGATTGGATCCTTCAACAAAAAACATCCATAGATCGAATTTTGGCAGATTCAGAAAAAATTGAACAACACTCGAGTAGTGTATGACCAGATTTACTTTGTGAAAAAATCTCTCTATAAAAAGTCAGGCATATATGGTACCTAGAACTCCATTTTAAAAGTAAACCCTTATTTTTACTAAGTTGTAATTTTAGGTTGAATATTTTTGAATACACACAGGGGAGTAATACAGAACTTGCCATTGCTGACCTCACTCAGAAAAGGCTTGTTGCCCAGCTAACTCTGGCTTCAAAACTTTGAGTCACTGACCTGAAACAAGTCCAAATGCAATATTCCCCACACACACATTTATGGAAATGGCTGTAGTAATGCTGGGTGCTCTATTGCCCACTGTCTGGAAACCGTAGACAATCAGAGTGAAGAAATGTCATCAGCACACCAAGGTTTCCTCAAAAGGTTCCAAAGCTTTATACACATGGTCACCCGGTACACATATGGCAATGTTTCGGAGCCACACAGGGCCCCTTCCTCAGGCAAGTGTCACTTGCCTGAGGAAGGGGCCCTGCGTGCCTCCGAAACGTTGCCGTAAATGTACCGTGTGACCATGTGAATAAAGCTTTGGACCCTTTTGAGGAAACCTTGGTGTGCTGATGACATTTCTTCCCTCTGATTGTCTATAGTTTCCAGCCATCGGCATTCCTACAGCCCTTTCCATAAATGTGTGATTGATCTGAAGCATGCACAAAGCAAATACAAGTTGAACCCCTAACTTGTATGCTATATACAGTATGCATGTGTATGTTGTCTCTATGGCCAGTTGTTTTCAAACTATTGCACAGACATTGCCGGGTGATTAGTAGTACTTTCCTACCCTTAGGAGATCAGTATTGAGCCAGCAGGGGTCTATAACATGAATTCCCTACTGTTGTCATTTGTCACTCCTTGGTATCCTCTCTTGCAACCAATTTATAAAATCTGTGCAATGTTTTACTTATAGCAGCTTAGCAGATGTGAACTTTTATTTTCTGACCTATTGGATAAAAAGGACACGTGGACTTTGGCTGCCTGGGGCATCACCTCCATTATTGTCTGCTTACGGTTTTTTCTTTTTGTTATATTTCTTGAGATGAAAGAAACATGACGTCCTGTGGTCAGTATGTATTCATCTAATGGCCCTTGCTGGTCTTACCAGCCACTTTATTTTCTGTAGTTAGTGCATGGGGAGTCAGCTGGTTATTCACATGGTGCGAAAAATACGGAAGCCAGGCAGCATAAATGAGATGATTTCTCGGAGTAAACTGGTTGCGATATGTGACCCAATAAAAGTTGGCAACAAGATATGCATCAGTTATGATGATTGAGACTAAGGCTGCATTCACACCTGAGCGTAGGTCGTTCGGTCGTTTTTTCCGGTGTTTTGTCGCGCGTATTAATGCTTGTTTGCGTACAGCGCCGTCCGAAATTTTTGTACTTCGACGTTTTTTTTTTTTGATTATCTTTTCATCACTTGTTGCTATGATGGTAGATTTTTTTTATTTTCTGCCTGGGTGAAATGTTCTATTGATTAAAGCGACAAAACGCCCGTAGCAAACGCTCGTTGTCACGCTAGTCGCTTGAATCGAGCGTTTCCATTACTTTCTATTGGAAATAGAAACGCTCAAAAATGCCCAACCTGCCCGATTCGCGCGACAAAAAAGGGGCTGGAACTTGTTTGAGCTTCAGGCGTTCGGCGTCAGTCGTTTTGGAGTGGAGATGTGAACCATCTCCATAGGGAATAATGTATTTTTTCCCCTCTAGCGTTTTGGAGCGTCGCGCTTCAGGCGACAAAACGCTCAGGTGTGAATGCAGCCTAAAGAATGATGGAACCAATGTTTCTTATTGCATGCATGTTCCAACAGTGTTTAAAATCTCTGCATATCTGATCATCATTTTGTCCCTCAGGGTTGGCAAGAGAATTTCATCAGATCTCTGGGGCATGGGGTTATGGAGAAAGATGGACAGATCAGCTTGTCTATGGCCACCCTAAGAATATTCTGAACTTTTAATTAAATGAACTTTGAATATTATGGCTTTTTTTTTTTTTTTTACTGCTTTTAAAATAAGTGACAGCTGGGAATCATTTGACCTACAGTATATACTAGATTATAAGCCGACCCGAATATAAGCCGATGCACCTAATTTTACCACAAAAAAAACTGGAAAACCGTATATACTCGAGTATAAGCCTAGGGTGTCCATCTGCATGCCTCACTGTGCCTCACTGTGTCTATGCCCATGCCTCACTGTGCCCATGACTAGACTGACGTTTAACATGGGAGTCTATGGAAGGGGTGCCCGGCTTTGAAAAATCAGTGCTCCCCAGCCGTAGGTCTCCTAGACAACAAACTTTGCACTCTTGTAGATGAGAAATAGAGCTACATGTGTGCCAAATTCCGGGTCCAGGGGACCTACGACCGGCCGTTACCGGTCCCCAAAGTTGCCAGAGAAATTATCATTTAACATTAAATTGGAGCTCCATGGCCGAAGGTCCCCCCGGACAAGAAACTTTGCACACTTGTAGAGGAAGAGGCATGTGTGTCAAGTTTGGGGTCCAGGGGACCTACGGTCGGTCAGTACCGGGTCCCCAAATTCCGGGAGATCAGGCACAAAAAGATGACTCGAGTATAAGCCGAGGGGGGCATTTTCAACACAAAAAAATGTGCTGAAAAACTCGGCTTATGCTCGAGTATATACGGTATTCCAATTTTTTCTATCCACCTTCCTGTTGCTACAAAGCCATTAAATGTACACTTAGTACATGTTGGTATTATTTAGACACATAAATCAGTTGGTTTTCCCCTGCAATCTGCTGGAGGGTTCTTGTACCGGGGTGGGACAGACTTGTGCATGTACCTAAAGATCTTGGTAGAAAGGGCACAAAGTTTGTGGGAAGGGTTGAAATAATTGGAACAGTAGCTAGAATTTGCTATCAAGCCAAGTTCTCACAATAGTTTGTACCCATATATGTAATATGGGGTCATCACAGGTGTGCTTAACTGCTGGTATAAAGGAGTTTTTTTATTTATTTATTAAAAATGGAAAACTCTTTTAGGCTACAATAAAAGATGCTGAAACATTTTATATTTCTGTAAACCCTGGAGAATAAAATGGTGCTGCTGCTAAATCACTGCAAAGGTCATGACACATCTGACTCCTACCATAGAAATGCTATCTGGACTGGTCTGTGATGCTTACCTATGTTTTTGTTTCTCCACAGCTTCTGCCCCAGCCAGCACTGTAAATAAAAAACGGGTCCCTCCCATCCACCACTGCACCTTGGAAAGGAGAAGCGTCACAATGTCAAATATTACTATTGACCCCGATGTCAAGCCTGGAGAATATGTCATCAAGAACCTCGTTGCAGAATTTGCTGTACAAGCAGAGAAAAAAATAGAAGTTGTAATGGCTGAGCCCTTGGTGAGTTTTTTTTCTGATGTTGTCATCCTAGCATAATTATCTAGTCGTTGCACGCTTTATCTCCTGAAGAACAGCTAAAAGGTAACCTTGTCTATAACCCTAGAAATTTCTGTGCCGCATTGCCTGTAGCCGAACAATAAAGCTTAGTGACCGCTGTATATCACTTGAAGCCACCAGGCTTTTATACTGCTTTTCAATCATTTGTTTTCTTTTTAACTTGTTCTTGGAAGTACATTGTTAAATAATGTCATTGTATTTGATTAACGGGCAGCTCCTGTTAGCAGCAATGTCTATGTATTCATCGTGCATTGAGTTCTGTAGACAGAATGTTCACCTATTCATTGTGTTGCAGACAGAATGTTCATCTTGTGTACTAGTGGGCCACAGAATCTTTGTGAGATGATCTGTCTTTTACATACATAAAAACCTTATGTTAATGAGTGTGGGTTACTGCATAAAATAATCTAATAACTGATCTATAGCAGGAGAGAAGCCCGGACTGTGTGTGTTTATATGTCAACATCCTAGAAAATCCATGTACAACTATGAGCAGAATGTGTAGTTATAGACTGTGTGGGCATATAGAAGAGGAACTGAGTGCCATAAAAACAACTTCATTATGTACAATTAGAAATCTGTTATACAACATAAAAAAAATACTCTCCACATAGGGGTTTACAAGATGCAAAGATTCGATTTAAAGTTCACACGTGGGCCTGATGCGTTTCGGGAATCCTTCTTCAGGAAAACATGTGACAGAATCTAGGAGGTACAATTACATGCATTAAGTGACAAATGTCTCATTTGCAAAGATACATTGTGATACATGGATAAACATATAATATATACGGGAGCTGCGGTGGCTCAACGCGATTGGCAAGCCATTCACCTCTGCAGCTAGGGGTTCGGATCCCGGTCTCGGCTACATGTGAAATGAGTTTGGTGGTCTCAGCCCGGCTCCCGGTGGGTGTGCTATGCGAGGTAAGCCTACGCTTAGTACACCCACTCCCCTCCCACAAAAACCACCACACTTACACGCACTCGAAATTGGGGTTAACACGCACGCACTTTGACCACGCGGTCTCTAAAAAGAGAGACGAAGGACTAACAGGGCTGGTTGAGCGGGCTAGATTCTCTCACTCCCTTATAGGGAGTCCCTCTGCCCCGTTGGGCTTCAAAGCGGAGCAGGTAGGGCGGGCTGTGTGGGAGGACACCATGCCACCCGGGGCATGGAGAAAGGTGGCAGATTGCCTCTGGGGGAGGCCTGCCTACTCCCAACTCCTGCAGTCCGGCTCCTCTCTCGAGTACACGCACAAAATACACTTTAAAAAAAAGAAAAAAAAACACATAATATAACATACCAGTACACTGGAACACACTACTAATCTTTTAATAGAGTAATATACGCCAGTAGGGTAGATAGTACACTGGAACCCACTCCTAATCTTTAATAGAGTAATAACGGCCAGTAGGGTAGACTGGAATTCATAGCATGTGTATGAGGAATGAGTAAGCCAAGGTGAAGCCACTGCCTTTTGAATTGAAAATCTTGTACACAATCTATAAAAGACATATATACACAGGATTACTATCCCCTCTTTTCTTTCTTTGTTCCTTGGTCATGACTAGTAAGCCTATTTATATATGTATTTTATCGATTGTGTACAAGTCCATTGGCTATTTACTGAATGTACCTCAATTATCCATCCGAGAGGCAGTGGCTTTACCTTGGCTTACTCATTTGGCCCTCTATGCATATGCTATAAATTCCAGTCTACCCTACAGGCCGATATTACTCTATTAAAGATTAGGAGTGGGTTCCAGTGTACTAGTAAGTTATGTATTTATCCATGTATCACAATGTAACTTTGCAATTGAGAAAGTTGTCATTTAATGCATGTAATTGTACCTCCTAGATTCTGTCATAGTTGATCTTATAACTGAACATTTGAGTAATATAAAGTGTGTGACCAGCATTGGACTTACCAAGACACAACCACTGTAATTGCTGCTTTATGGTCCCTTGTAAGAAAAAAAAAGGTATCTCATTCTTGCAAGATATATCGACAGGTATAGGAATAAGCCTTAAGGCAGCACCAACGAGCAGCAATATTATTTGAAGTGCAGTAATAATGGCAAGCCATCAAATGTTCCCTTGTAGCTCATCTATTTAAGGCAAGGCTTGCTGTAATGGGTTATTGCACTTTGAACGTTATTGTTGTAATTTGCTCTGCCTCGTTGAATATGCCTCTCAATGTAGAAATGTGTTTATTGCATTGAGGAATGTAAGTCTGGCCATAGATGAGCAGATTTCTACCTAAGAACGGCTGGTGGGGAGACATTTGCCTATCTTTTTTGTATCCGTGTATTCTGTGAATCACCGGATAGATAAAATCTGCACATGTGCACGTAATGCTTCTACTCCCAGAAACATAGAGGAGTGACAGAAGAACAAGGCCAAGTGCCAAGTTGTCTATCGAATCTGCCACGTTTTTTTTTTTTTTGTCTGAGTGTAATTCCATGATTTTCCCTGGCATGTTTGAATCCACTTACTGTTGACTGACTCGCTAACCCTGCTGGAAGTCAATTCCAAGCATCAACTACTAGTCTTTCGGTTAAATAGTACTTTCAAAGATTACTTTTGAACTTTCCTCTTGCTAATTTGAGGTCATGTCCCTGTGTTCTTGATCTTTGCTTCACAGTGAAAATACTGCCCTTGTGAATCTTATTCACACTCTTCATGTATATAGAGGTTTCATTCATGTCCTCCCTTTCCGTTCTTTCATCCAGACTGTACAAGTTCCGGCAGTCTCTTGTGATCTGTTCCCTCAGCCCTTCCACCATTGTTGTCTGTCTCTGGGCTTGTTCTATCTTTATCAATCACTATATGTATGTGAGGTCTCGAGAACTGGACAGAGTATTCTAAATTCGGTCTAAGGATCTATATAGCCAAATCAAGACCTCCTGCTGGTGACCCCTCTAGTGATGAACCCTAGCATTCTATTGGCTAGGCTCACTGGCAAATGCGTACGATTACCCTTGAATGGCCCAAGTGTTGCACTGGACTGTTGGATCAAGGACACGATTGAGCTATGTATGGCTACATGTAGAGAAAATTTACTATGATAATTTTATTATTTTCAGGATAAGTGCACTTTTATTGCACTTTTCTTTTTTTCTTCTGCCCCCTAACGCTTTAGTTAGGACATTAAAGTACGTTATTGTCTACAACAGTCCAATAAAACATCCAAGGTGCTCACGGCATGTCGATTTTCTTTATTTAATCACTAATTCCAAAGGCTAAAAACAATTCAAACACAACCAGCCAAATGCACAAGAAACAATCGTCTGCTCAATGCGTTTTTAATTATATTTAGCTTTTGGAATTTATGATTAAATAAAGAAGAGTCACATGCCATGATTGCCTTGGATTTTGTTTTCTTGGATTGTTGTATTGGGCGCCCACTAGGAGCACCAAGACCCACTTCTATGATTTTACAGTCAATTGTGGCATAGGTAAGGGCAATCTAGTACAATGTGTGAGAGCCTGAGCTCCGTCTCGTGTTTGTAATGGTGAGTGGTACACATCTAGTTTACTTGTATTGTTGCCTACAATGTGGCTTTTCCTTCATCTTCACTGTGTGGCCTGGTGGGCTTCACATGGCCTCTAGTTAAAATCTTTAGAAATCCTTTGGTCTATTAGTAATCTTACCACTGGTGCTAACTCAGCAGCAACTAGAAAAAAAACTTGCCCGTCTACAACTATGACACTTTCTGGCTGAAATGCTAAGGAATCTCGCTCGCCATCAGTCGCTAAGCAACGCTTAACTGATTCATACAGCTAGGCGGCAATGCCATAATAGCAGATGAGTGTTCTTTTTAGCGATCCTATCAATGGCAGGACTTACTAATGTGTCAGGGTCCTTAATATAACCTGCTGAAGAATATTTCAAAGTCAGAAAAAATATATGCAGTACATATCTTTAATACATGTACATTTCTCTTTATTTTTTCCCTTTTTAAAGACCCTGCAAGTGCAAAATAAAAATCATGTTGTTCTGCCAGGTATGGACACCTTTCTTAATTTCCTGTTGTGGGCTGACTTAGTGGTATCAGCCCTACTGAGTTTTCTTTTTGATGGACTACTCAATCAATTCCACTGTCTTCATCTCCAAAGCATTGTCAATAATTGACTTGTAGTCCCAAAAAAACCCCAAGGAGGCCTAAATATACTCTTTGAGATAACACAGGAAGTGTGCAGAGGACGCAGGGCAGTTCTGATACAAAACTGTAGTGTGTACCCAGCTTAAAAAGGAACATTTAAGAAAAGTTAATTTCTGGGATTTACATTTTTTCTCCATTACCGAAGCTGGCAGGGCTTCTAATTAAGCAGATTTTCCTGGGCCAGTAACCAGAGCAGTGTGGTGTCTGTTACAGGTTGCTGTAATTTACCATCATTATTATACTTCGCATAGCTGTATTCCGTTTGTTTTATGTATCCTAAATTCTAATATCTTCTAGATATCAAATAAAAATCTAATTGTAGGTCATTTTGTTAAATTTAATTTTTATGTCAATAAGGTGAAGTGGCTTTAATTCATTTTGCCACATTATTAAATACAGTCTAACTGGCAGTGAGGGCACTTAATTATATGTAATATCCAACATCCCAAAATTGTAATCACTCAATCAGCAGTCAATCAGAATAAAAAAAAACCTGCATGGTGTTAATGTATTAGTTTTCCTGCTTCATCTTGTTATGCAGTCTACTAATATATACTAATAACAGACCTGCTTTTTAACATTCAGTTCTCTTGCAGAAGTATGGTTAATGGCCCATACACACGATCCGAATATCGTATGACTGATCGTAAGACTTTTTTCGCTTAATAGTCGCAAGTAAAATGAAATAGGTTATTAAAGTCACAAATTCTCGTACGACCGAAAAAAATAATCGGAAGTGATGTCATGTGTTGTAATGTATTTGTATTGTATTTTCGGACGACAACTGTACTGACTAAACGAAAATCGTACGATCTGACATTGTACAAGGAAAATTTTCGTGCTTGTCCGATCGAATAATATCGGATGAACTGTCGTGATCGGCTCTCGAAAGTAGTGTACACACGATCCGAAAATCGTACGATCCTTCATCGGACGATCGTTTTCGTCCGATATTCGGATCGTGTGTACGGGCCATAACGGTCTAACAGAACCCCTTAGGCTGACCTGTATTTAGCTAAATTTATTTGGTTTGTGTGCCAGATACTTAATATACAAGAATGTAATCTCATTCATATTGCAAAAAATCATAATGTATTTAAAATTCAATTTCAGTCCAACCTTTGTTATTCATTCGTTTTGTAAAAAATGCAGAAAGTTTAGAATTTTTTAAATGTGTGTTTTGTTGAGTTTGTTATGGTTAGGTTTTTAATATCTATAGAAGAGATTTCCACTCATTTCCTGTTCTGTCTGACACCTATCACCTAGACCAGGGGTGTCAATCTCAATTTCATCATAGGCTGCATCAGCATTATGATTTCCCTCAAAAGGGTCGGTTGTAGCTGTAAGATTAGATGTCCAGCACATCCCCTCCCCTCACATTAGATCAGTGTTGCCAACCTACCAGATTGAAATTTACTGGCACGACACCCGAAATTTACTGGCACAGCCATGTTTTTACTGGCATTTCACAAAATTTACTAAATTACATTTTTAGGTACAAATTTCAGTATTTGGGCTCCAAACAAGTACGCTAGGCAAATAGCAATGTGATTTAAGGTAGATACTAAGGTAAAAAAACATATTTTTGTTATTTTCGATATAATAAGGAAAAATTATTTAGTCACATCACCCCCTGCCTCCACCTCTCTGCCACCAACACCACCTGCCTCCACCCCCCTCTGCCACCAACAGCCCCTGCCTTCACCCCCCCTGCGGTGCCACAATCTCCCCCTGCCTCCAAATCTCCCCCAGGCCCCCTGCCTCCATCCCCCTATGCGGTGCCACCAATAACCCCTGTCTCCATCCCCACCCTCTGCGGTGCCACCATCCCCCTCTCCGGTGCCACCAACACCCCCTGCCTCCATCCCCCTCTGCGGTGCCACTGCAGCCACCATCACCCCCTGCCTCCAATCTCCATGCGCAGTTCCAAGCCGAACCGTTCTCGGCTATTTTTACTGGCACATTCCCGCAACCACAGACATTTACGAACTGGGTAAAAAGTGCCAGTTTTTACGAACTGTCTGTAAAAATACGGATGGTTGGCAACACTGCATTGGATGTCAAGAGCCACCCCACCATCAGAAGTTGAGTCCCCCACTCTCCCCTACATCACAGTGCACCCCCCTTTCCTTATGCTGCTGCTGGGGAAGAAGCTGGATGCATTGCTTGAAAGCAGAAAGTAAGAGTCTGGAGGAGGACCAGAGCAGGGCTGGAGATCGCCTGCAGCTGCAGGAGAGGTGCGAGGGCCACATAAAATGGCCTGAAGGGCCGGATTCGGCTTCCGGGCTTTGTGTTGACACCTTTGACCTAGACGGAAAGTGAGGGTAAATCTTTCTTATCAAACCCAGGCATCAATAAAATCATGAGAGAAGTTCTAAATGTTCTTCACTGTATACCCCTTGAAATTCTCCACATTTTGTCAGTTTACATCCAAAAACGTAAATGTATTTTATTGGGGTTTTATGTGATAGACCAACACAAGTGGCACATGATTGTGAAGTGGAAGAAAAATGATAAATGGTTTTCCAAATTGGTTACAAATAAATATGTGAATTTTTTTTTTACAACCCAACCCTGCTTTAAACTTCTCCACAGCTTTATCCCTGACCTGTGTGGTGTGTTCCTTGGCCTTTAGGCTGGGTTCACACTACTACACTACTTCCATCCTACTTTGCTCTGTGTTCAATGTTTCCCTATGAGAGCGTCTTGTAGCGTCCTACACAAGTCGGTCCGACTTTGAAAATGCTCCCTGTACTACTTTTGGTCCTACATTGATCCTACTTCAGGCCCATTGAATATCATAGAAGTCGGACCAAAGTAGTATCCTGTTCATGAAAGTAGGATGGATGTAGGACCAATGTAGGATAAATGTAGGACCAATGTAGCAGAGCAAAGTAGGATCAAAGTAGTGTAGTAGTGTGAACCCAGCCTTATGATGTTATTAGTTCACTAAGGTTCGCTAACAAACCTCTGAGGGCTTCACAGCACAGCTGTATGTAGTCTAAGTTTAAATTGCACACAGATGGACTCTATTTACTAATTAGGTGATTTCTGAGGGCAATTGGTTCCACTATATTTTAGTTAGGGGTATCAGAGTAAAGAGGGCTGAATACAAATGCAATCCACACTTTTCAGATATATTTATTTGTAGAAACAAATGAAAACCATTTATCATTTTCCTTCCACTTCACAAATATGTGCCACTTTGTGTTGGTCTATCACATAAAATCCCAATTAAATACATTTACGTTTTTGGTTGTAGCATGAAAAAAGATGGAAAATTTCAAGGGGTATGAATACTTTTTCAAGGCACTGTATTAGATATGTTGATTGCTGCCTGTTCCTTGTGGGTGGGATTTTCCCCTTCCTGTATTGCTTGGCATTGGTGAAATAGACAGGAAGTAGAGAGATTTTTTGCTCAATTCATATTCCAAATAAGCAAGAAACCCCCCAAAAAGTAAAAATATAAATAAAAATCTGAGGCAATTCTATTCAAAACGAAAACAAATAATAAAGTTTTAGCATGAATTGGACAACGAGGAATTCGATTTTTATTACTTTGTAAACCTTGCTAGGAAAATTATATCTGGACTCGCATTTCCTGAATTTTAAAAGCTACAACAACTGAATGTTTAATGTTCCTGATTTAGCTTCATTAAGATATTTGTGGCTGAAAATTAAAGCTGAATTTCCCCGTATTGTATCAGAATTTTTTTTCGTGTTTTGTCCCATCGGATACTGTGATACATTTGCCTATATGCTTCAGTCTAATGCTCTCCCTGCTTGCCATTGTGATTACCATCCGGTTATTGAAGTGCTAATGTCCCCTCACTATTTCTAAAGGTTAATTGATCTATTGTGTTGTGTGAAGGAGATCTGTGTTTATGTGGCTTGTGTTAATTATTCTGATTGCTTCATTGTGGTAATTATCTCTCTATATGCGGGGTCGAGTTGTCTAGTTAATGTATTTAGTACAACTAGTACTCAACTCCACTGATGTCATTATCTAAAGAAAATGTGTTTTCAGACTCGGCTCCGTCGTGTCTGCCTACTCATCTGTATGGAAGCCCCAGTGTGAGGGGGGGCGGAGATTTGTCATTGTAACCGTTTTGGAAATGACATATAAGCTGTGTGTTATAACATTAAACTCAGTCTTGGTTCCAGCATCCAGTCTTGACTCATGTGTGGGGGATCCTGTGATGTTCTTGTATGGAGAGAAGGGAATGCTTGACGGGGATATCATACCGATACCGTTACAGATACATTTGCATGAATTGTTGTGATCCGCTTTCGAAAGCTGTGTACCAACGATCAGATTATCGTACGATCGATTCAAAATCCTGTACTTTTTGTACAATTTTTTTTGAGTGTGTGCATGGGCCATAACATGTGCAACACATCACAATGTTTTTTTCCCCTTGAATGTGCTTCCCTATGTGTGACAAACATGCCCACGTAGCTCATGTATCTCCTTTTTTTTTTTAATTTGCTCTGAGCCAAGCACGTATTGTGTTCCACAGTTTATTATGTTTTGGCGCAACAAAATGCAGGACTGTTTGAGATGCTATTATGAAATAATGGCAATATAAGTGTGTTTTGTCATGTTTGTAGCGTGCTTCTGCCCACGTTTTTAGATGTGAATGTGGCCTGAGGTATCATACCTATATCAGGAGGTTTCTAAAGCATTGTTTTATTTGTTACAACACATGACACTTAAGTACATATTTAATTTTTCTCTGCTGAAATATTAATTTTTCTTCATCCTGGTACCTGTAAAATACAAAGGGAGCAGAATATTTTTATGATTTTAATACATCTTCCCTGTGGACTTTACTTTCGGAGACTGAAAGAGAGAAATGTAGACGCTTATGGCTAGTGTAATAGGTTTACATTAATGATAGTCATACACTGTACATGTTAAAGTGTTACTAAACCCAGGACCCTGCATTCACTATATCTGGTCTCCCACCGTACACAAAACATGGAAATACAATTATTTTAGTAAAAATAAACCGCTAAATACTGTGCCTTTTCTTATCAGCAGTCTAGTGACTACTATCGGTACCTGTTTAAAGATTGTAGGAGGACTTTTCATACTGAACTGACTGTCCTATCAAGATGCAGAACCCATGACCCTCTGTCTGGACATTGCTGATTGGCCCTGTGCAGATCACATGCACTCTCCCAAGAAAAAAAAAAGAAACTCAAGCAGTACACCACAAACTGAGCATGTGCAGCCTGACTCCAATAACTCTGTCTTATCGGGACATGTTTTGGAAACACTGTAAGAAGGGGCGGATCTGTGCATACAGGATTAAACAGCCTTTTTACACAATGCCGAGGATTAACCCATTAGGTTCCACAGTGAGTATAACTAGCCTGCTTTACTGCATATACAGACTGATTTTACTGTTGCGGGTTTAGTAACGCTTTAAGTTTTTTTTGTATACACTCTTAGGCCTAGTACACACGAGAGGATCGATCCGCGGAAACGGCCCGGAGGTCCGTTTCCGCGGATAAATCCTCTGGCGGATTTTGATCTCATGGTTGTACTAACCATGAGATCAAAATCCCCGCGGAATTCCCTCCGCGGTGACGTGTCGCGCCGTCGCCGCGATGATGACGCGGCGACGTGCGCGACGCTGTGATATAAGGACTTCCACGCATGCGTCGAATCATTACGACGCATGCGAGGGATGGATTCGGACGGATTGATCCGGTGAGTCTGTACAGACCAGCGGATCAATCCGTTGGACTGGATTCCAGCGGATCGATTTCTTAGCATGTTAAGAAATGTTGATCCGCTGGAAATCCATCGGCCGAAAAATATCCGCGGATAAATATCCGCTGGATCGTACACACCAGGGGATCTATCCGCTGAAACCGGTCCGCGGATAAATTCCAGCGGATAGATCCTCTGGGGTGTACGGGGCCATAGCCTCATACACACCGCTGGGTTAAACGGAAAAAAAAAAAAACCTGACTGCTCAGGTCGGATCTGCTGTACTAATAATCCAATGGTAGTACAGAAATCTCCTCTGCTGTGCAATTGTGTTCAGATAGGGGGATTGCGCCCCCCGTCGGAACACTCTCTGGTCAGCACTCTTACATAGCGGGAGCCGGTCGGCAGACCTTTTTCGGTCATGACCCTCCATCAGAATTTGGCACGTGTATTTAGGTTGAAAAAGGACACAAATCTGTAAACCTCTCAACAATGGAAAACTTCAATATACTATATGTGACTGTAACTTTTTAAAAACCTTCTAACTAAAAAAAAAAAAAAAAAAACTGAAAGTGAATCCATCCATCTCGTTCAAACAGCAGAATTTGTTTTAAAAGAAAACCTCTATGCACACAATCCTATATCCACAGTTGATCCAGAGGAAGGCAAAAAAAAAAAACTTGGCTGATTAAAGGATAGAAATCACTTGATTCCCCCAACCACACCAAGGCCCCGTTCACATCTTGCGATTTAGGTTTGCAGACAGAATAGCTGAGAGTCTGCCCTCTGTTCCAAATTGCTTGGTAATTGCCAAGCAACGCACTTTTGGGTGCCATTAGTAAGGCAAGTTTGACAAGTCAGGTAGTGCCAACGGGGATCACTAAATGATTAAACTTGACAAATAGTAACCCACATTTAAAATGGTTGATTTACCGGGTTTACATGCCGCGTTTAGTGGCGTTTTGCCGCGTTTGCGTTTAGAAGCGTTTAAAAAAAATGTAAATGGCCAAAAACGAAAAACGCCTATAAACGAAACACTGCTAAACGCGGGTTCTGAAACTTGGAAATCTTCTGCGTCTGAACCTGTTTTTTTGCTTTCAAAGAAACGCTGTTAAACGCAACTGCCTAAAAACGGCAATAAACAAGACCGTGTACATGGTCACATAGGATAACATTGAATGATTTCATTACCAGTTGAAAAAAGCGTCCAACTGCCTCTGAACGTCCGTTTAGCAGCGTCCCGTGTACATGGGGCCTTATGGTTCAAATTCAGCTGAAAATGAAGCCATGTATGGCTAGCCTATTTTATTCCCAATATCTTTTTACTGCATCTGTATCTTTCTACCAGTAATTGATTTGCTTGACCAATAAAACAAACATGTCCTTGGCCTATGATTTGTACAATTATACAGAAAAGATATGTAATTTGCTGTTTTATGAAGTGAACGTTTGTAGAGCTGGACTTCACTTACGTGACCTTTTCACAGAGCAGCAGTTTAGTTTGTATGTATAGAACACCTGCTTGTCTTTATTGAGTGGTGACTTTACTTGTTATCAGCTAGGAGGTCATAAAAGGGGTTATTCACAGATATAAATGTTTTTTTAGAAGTATGAGGCAGGTGATATGGAAAGTTTTCATGCAAGAAAAGTCCATTGTTTAAACCTGAACAATGACTCAACAGACTGGCGGTGGGAATGAAAGCTGGGCTGAATTTGCTACACGATTCCTGAGCTGTTGCATCCAGTTTTCAGTGTCGGCCATCTTCTTCATAGAGAATTCTGCAAAAAGACTCTGTATGTTTAACCATCGATGAAAAGAGAGCGCCAAGGTCAGATGTAGAAACAGTACTACTAGTGTATAGTACAGTATATAACCATAGAGTAGGTGTGCCAAAAGCTGGGTATACAAGTACCGCTGTCTGTTCAACAGGTGCCAATCCAACGACAGGCTTCAGTTCTGCTGGAAAACCAGCATGTGATCAGTACTTGCAACCAATGGTTACACCGCTGATCAGTGTATTCTGCCAGGAGGGGGTACTCCTTGCCTTCAGAATACAATAGTGCGGCGGGGGAGATCCCTACATTTACATCGCTTGTGTGGATGCAGAGATCTGTCACGTCTTATTTTATTTTTTCATTCTACGCACTGGTTGAACGTAAAAAACTATGCATGTATACCCAGCTTTAAACAGGGCATGTCTCTACTGTCCAGTACTCTTCTTATCATGCTCTTATTCCATCTTGCGGTTTTTGTGGACATCGCAGACTGGATGACGCTTTAGGTTTATAAAAAGAAACTTAAAGCAGAGCTCCGCCAAAAGGGGAAGCTCCGCTTGTCTGCCCACTCCACAGCTTGGGGGGGGCGGGTTTTGACAGTCCAGCCCCCTCCTTCTTCCCTCGCAGCCGGCCCAGTCACAAAGCGCAGCCGGAAACCGGCTGTGAAGCCGCAAGGCCCTTAGTCAAGATGGCAGCGCAATCTTCCGATAGCCGATTTAAAAATCCTCTTGGATGAGGACACCACTGGATTCCTGGACAGGTAAGTGTCCTTATATTTAGAGCCCTTTCGGACTGAGGCAGTTTTCAACCAGTTTAGCGCTAGAAATGGTGCCTGTAAAGCATCTGAAACTGCCTCCCATGCCACCCAAATGTGAAAGCCTGAGTGCTTTCACACTGGGGGGGTGCGCTTGCAGGACGTTAGAAAAGCAAGCCGCATGTCTTTGGGGCGGTTTGGGAGTGCTGTATACAGCACTCCCAAAATGCCCCTGCCCATTGCAATAAATGGGCAGTACTTCCCAAGCGCAGCAACACGGGTGTTTTTAACCCCTTCTTCCGCCACTAGCGGGGGTTTAAATTAGGGCTGCAACTAACAATTAGTTTCATAATCGATTAGTTGTCTGATTTATTGTTTCGATTAATCAGATAATAGCCTTAAAAAATTAACATTTAAAAAAAAATTTGGGCCAATTTGTTGGGCAGATTACAAAACACAAATTGCCGCAAAAACACATTACATGCTTTTCTGCAGCTTCTCCATTGAAGTATATTGAACAAAAAAAAAGAAAATGGCACTGTTTTACGTTAACAAGTCCTTGCCCTTTCCAAATACGCAGCAGCTGAAAAAAAAATCATGGATGTGAATGTGTCCCATAGGAAAACATGTAAATGAACTGTAGTGTGTTTCTGCAAAAAGCACCAAAAAACGGAAGTGTGAACCCAAAAAAAAAAATTGTACAAAAAGAGCAAATAATCGCGACTGTAAGGGGTTAATTTTTTTACTGTGGGACAGTGAAAGTAATATTTACAGTAGCGATTTGCTTTTTTTGTACTATAAAGGGCTAATTTTAGTTGTTTTAACCCCATTATGTTACTGGCCGATTAGTCGATTATGAAAATTGTATTAATTTCATAATCGATTAGTTGTCGATTAATTGATTAGTTGTTTCGGCCCTAGTTTAAATCGCCCTGCTAGTGGCTGAAAGTGCTGCCTAAAACGAGCAGCACTTTACCGCTACCGCACGGACGGCCCCAGTGTGAATGGGGTCTAAACGTCAGCAGCTACAGTATTTATTTTCTGAAGAAGCCTGGAGCTCCTCTTTAAAGTCATATATAAAACCCTCAGTGTTCAAGCACTTTTAGCAGCTGAATTGTAATCAGTAACTGAGTGTGCAGATTCTTTATCTTTTCATTTATGTCTATGTCCCAGTTTAGGTTGGTTAAATGACTGCCTGCCCGGGTTCCTCCTTTCTTTTGCAACATCCTATGAAATCCATACTTGTATGCAGGGACTGGAGCTGTGTCTCCCTAAACCCCATAGCCTAGAATGGCAAGGCACTCCCTACTCCTCCCCCTTTCTTCTCCACGCTAACAATATAACTCCTTCCTGTGAAGATGGGAAGTTCAGGGAATCATCACAGAGAGAGCAAGAGGCAGCTGTACTGAACATTGAAAATTGCAAGTTCTGGGGTTAGATTTTACCAAAAAGTTTAAGGTGGAATTTGTATTCTCTTGTGTTCAATGTGTTATGCTAAAAAATGCTGAAGTTTTAATACTACTTTAGATTTACGGCCTTACTATATGTGCTGTAATAAGACCTAAGATGAATGGCACACCAAGGTCTTTTTTTGTTATGTTTATCAACAGCCTTGTAGGCTACCCAGGTCAACTTTCCCCCAATGTGACCTTATGAAGAATCGGGTATTTCAAGACTGCAAAACTACTATCCAAGCACTTTCATTTATTACTGCTCCTTAGAAAGATGAGATCAAAGCTAAAGTAGAAGTTATGTCTGTTTATTTGTAGCTGTTCCAGCTCTGAAAAGGGATTTGGGACAATTTACTTTATAGCCAAAGCTACCTGCTTGCAGAGGGAACAAACAAATGCAGAGCTACTTATTCAGGTTGAGTGATAGCATGAAAACCTAAGCGTTCAGGGATAGACACAAAACGTGCAACAAATGTACTGAGAGAATATGAAGGTTGCCATTGGTGGCCTCCTTGCATGAATGGCTGACCCAAGAAAGCATGTAGCGTATTTTTGAAGAATGAAGTTAGAACTTCTTATTCTGCAAGCTGTCTTTATTGTGGTTTTGCCTCAGGTCACAAAGTTTCTGTAACATTATTATAATTCATCTCAATATTCCAAATACAATGCAAGGAAATACTGGGCCTGGGTAGTTCATTTTTGGCAGTGGCTTGTTATGTTTGGGTTACTTTATGCTTACATGAAAAGCTTTATCCTTTTATTTTGTTTTCAGACTTGGCCTTTGTTCTTTATTCTTAAAGCGGACCAATCGTTTTTTTTTTGTCGTGTTTAATCATTGGTGTGTTAGATCTCAATTGAGTACTCCCTTGTTAGGTGTCTTCAAACATTCCCCGTCCGTTTTCTTAGAAAAGAGAAACTTATAATTTCCGATCTAGGCATTTCCCATTTTGCTTGTGGGCATTGTGAAGCCCACAAGCAATTACTTCCTGGAAGCGGTGAATGCTCGTCTCCTGGCATTCACCGCTCTTTCCCGGGCATGCGCACTGTTTACGGCGACCTGTGCCATAAACATCATGGTTGCGATCATAACGAGCGGTGTCATTGAAAGTACACGCCCCTTGATGCCATTCACAACTAGAGAAACATCAGCGACGGCTCAGAACGGGGGTAAGAGCATCAGCTGTGCAAGTAATGCAATTTCTCTCGCTGTCATCTAAAAAAATAATCTAATGAAGTATGTTTAAAGATATTTATATTTGCTGCAGTTTTTTTTTTTAGATAATAATTGATTATGGCCTTCTCTAAAATAGCGATTTTAGCTACACCCCCGTCATGTGACCGGCGTCAGGCGTCGCTTGTTTGTAGAAAATCTTGGGGGGTTACGATGGACGGCGTTCACAGTGTATTTTGGGAAGCATGAAACTGTGCTTCCAGTACACACTGCCGTGAGCTCCCATAACACACTGCGGCGCCGGGGACACGCCTACTCCCACGGAAGGGAAACCCAGGAAGTCCTAATTATAAAGGTAATTGCATGTCAGATTTAAAAAACAGGGGTCATTTGTCTATCCTAGGTGTACAAGGAAGCGGAGAAAATAGACTTGTAATTTTGGTGAGCCTCCGCTTTAACACGGATGCATTTTTTTTTTTTTCATGCATCATGTATAGGGTTTCCTTTCCTGAAGATTTGGTTTATCTTTCTGTAAACGACTGCATATTATCTGCAATACTTGTAAGATAAAAAAAGCACAGAAAGGCGGCCCTCTTGCTGCCATAAATGTGTTATTGGATCCAAAGTCCTATTTTTACAGATTATGTGGCTTCCATGGTTTTATGAATGCATTTTCCACCTATCAACTTTTAAAAGGATTAGTAAAAAGTATTGACGTTTGTTGGATGTACAAGGGTTATGGCGTGGCAGTTGTTAGTGGACGGGTAATTTTAGCACTGCATATAGGTAAGTCATTGGGGGTCCTGGGTTCTGGTTTAAAGGGTGGGTTTGGAAAATTTACAGGGATTTTGGGGCTACGGTTTTCCTTCAATGATGTGAAGTTTTCCAGTACTGTAGGCTGTTTTAGGGGTGTAGGGCTGTTTTAGCAGTGCCATTTGACCTCCAAACATTGTGCGTATTATGGCATCCATAGATTTCAATTTTGGTCTCATCTGGCCATACTATATTCTCCCAGTATTTTTAAAGGCTTTAAACGAGCTTCAACATACTTTTTCTTCAGCAATGAAGTCTTGCATGGTGAGCGTGTATACAGGCCATGGCGGTTGAGTGCATTACTCATTGTTTTCTTTGAAACAATTGTACCTGCTAATTCCAGATCTTTCTGAAGTTCTCCACAAGTGGTCCTTGACTCTTGGATAACACTTCTGTAAAGTCTTTTCACTCAACTGTCAGAAATCATGCAAGGCACACCTGGTCGTGGCCAGTTTATGGTGAAATTATGTTCTTTCCACTTCCGGATTATGGCCCCAATAGTGCTCACTGGAATATTCAGAAGTTTAGAAATCCTTCTGTAACCAATGCCATCGGTATGTTTTGCAACAATAAGGTTGCAAAGGTCTTGAGAGAGCTCTTTGCTTTCACCCATCATGAGATGTTTCTTGTGTGACACGATGGTAATGAGACACCTTTTTATCGGCCATTAGTTGAGACTGAACTATAGGTGCACCAAAATAAATTTTGGTACCGGAAATATATATATATATATATATATATATATATATAATTTGTATTATATTCAACTTTTTAATTAATATCAATTTAAATGAATATGAATTTATTGTTACCTGTTATTGGCGCAAAAAAAAGCTCAAGAATAATGTATTTCTTTAAATTCTATGTATGTCTTCTAAGTGGTCCATTGGGGTTAAAAATGCAGCTTGGTACATTTTGGTCTGTTAAAAAAAACGCACCTCCACGTTCAAATGTATTGAAAATGCAGCAAGAGCGCATCATTGACGCACCCGTGTTATATTTTTAATGCGTTTTTTTAGTCACTTTCACACCTGAGACCTTGCAACACTGAGTCCCATGACACCGGGGAGGTAAAATGGCTAATTGGGCTCAATTTGGAAATTTTCTCGTAGGGGTGTACTCACTTTTGTTGCCAGCGGTTTAGACATTAATGGCTGTGTGTTGAGTCATTTTGAGGGGACAGCAAATTTACACTGTTATACAAGCTATACACTCACTACTTTACATTGTAGCAAAGTGTCATTTCTTCAGTGTTGTCACATGAAAAGATATAATAAAATATTTACAAAAATGTGAGGGGTGTACTCACTTTTGTGAGATGCTGTGTGTGTGTATATATATATATATATATATATATAATATTAATTTACAGATTCAATGCATTTGTTTTGTAAACTTGTAAAAAAGGGAGCTAGAGCGGTAACCTCCGGGTATCATGGATGCGGCTGAGGGGGACACACGGACGGCTTCTGGTGCTTCGTTCTAAGGAAAGTACATGCATAATGAGCTAGTATGCTAGTCATACTTGCTCATTATGACTTTGTCTCACAGGTTTTTTTTTCCCCCCAAGGTTTACTTCTGCTTTAACATGATTGTTAGAGGGAAGTATCCCACCCTTAGACCTGATTCACACCTATGCATTTTTAGTGCTTTTTGCATTTTGCAGAACGTGTTCTGTCAGAAACCATGTTAAAGGGGTTGTAAAGGTAAAAAAAACTAGCTTCCTTTACCTTAGTGCAGTCCTCCTTCACTTACCTCATCCTTCGATTTTGCTTTTAAGTGTCCTTATTTCTTGTGAGAAACCCTCACTTCCTGTTCTTCTGTCTGTAACTACACACAGTAATGCAAGGCTTTCTCCCTGGTGTGGAGAAAGCCTCTTGAGGGGGCGAGCAGGCAAGTCAGGACGCTATCTACTTTGCTGATGGAGAAAGAAGCTGTGTGTTAGTGGGTGTCCTGACACTCCTGCTCGCCCCCTCCCCCCTCAAGAGGCTTTCTCCACACCAGGGAGAAAGCCTTGCATTACGGTGTGGAGTTACAGACAGAAGAACAGGAAGTGAGGATTTCTCACAAGAAATAAGGACACTTAAAAGCAAAATTGAAGGATGAGGTAAGTGAAGGAGGAACGCACTAAGGTAAAGGAAGCTATTTGGGGGAAAAAATCATTTACCTTTACAACCCCTTTAAATGGACTGTAGTGCAGATATGCAAAAAGCACTACAAATGTATAGGTGTGAATCAGGCCTTACAGATCACTAAAAAGATCAGTGGGGTCATTGGTAGCTTATTTGAGAGGTAGAAATGGCTCATTTCTCAAGGTGCCTCTAGCAACCTCTTGTGGAGCAACCTATGGTTGAGAGAGACTGATCTAGAGCATTGTGTTATGTACATCATGTCCGCTATTGTATTTTAATTCCACGCTTTTATACTAAGCTTTCATACAAAATACACGTTTTATACATTTTGGTTGCACTTCTGTGCTTTTAAAAGTCCCAACCGTTCTAGCGCTCTAGAGTTGCAGTTTAGAAATGTATTTTTCTAATTAATTAAAAATTGACCAAAACTTACTATAGTTTGCCATGAAAAACGCTTCTAAAGGATTTGAGAATGTTCACACGACAAAATGTGTAAAGATTGTTATTCAAGCATGTGAAGAGAAAATCCTTGCTTTACTTATTTAATCTGCACATGATTGGATAATTAAAGTGAATATTCACATGATTTATTGTGTGAATGTTTTCAAGTCCTTTACTAAATCAGTCACACTGTTGTGACATTTTAAAATGTTAAATCAGTTCTAGCGTTAGATAATACTAGGAATCGGTGAATACTCAAAGATTCTCCCGTTTTTACATTTGCTTTAATCAAATCACTGGCCTGTCCTATCTCCGGATTTACAGAGCAATTTTTTTTCTTGGCAAAAATTAAAGCTTTACTTAAAGTCTGTGCAAAGTGCAGTGATCAGTAGCTGGTATCGAATTCAGACTTTTCTTTTAATTGGCCAGGGGTCAGGATATTGAGAACATTTTTTTGTTGGTTTCTGTACTTTGAATATTGCGCTGTTTTATAAAGCAGACAATGCAGCAAGATATTACTTTCTAAAATTGCCCCTCATCTATTTAAATCAATTAAAAGACATTAAAGCAGAAGTAAACATGTGCGTTAATGGAACTGTCACAATTGTTGTGTTCTAATCTAAACTGTCAAACCATCCAATGGCTGGTGTCTTAACTGATCACATGTGCAGAATCATGGCAGTTGAAGATTAAACATGGGCCAAGATGGCAGCTTCCTTGGCTGAAACCGATAGGAGGGTTTACTTCCACTTTATGGCTGCATTCACACCTGAGCGTAGCGTTTTGCAGCGTTTTTTACTGCGATTTGTCGCGCCAAAACGCAGCTTTTTTTTACCACGATTTGCCGCGACAAAACACAGCGTTTTTTTACCGTGATTTTTTACAGGTCTAGGGTCACCAATGTACAACGCCCAAACGCCCAAATTCGAGCGACAAAAAAGGGTCCCGAACTTGTTTGGGCTTCAGGCGTTCAGCGTCAGGCGTTTTGTAGTGGAGATGTGAACCATCTCCATAGAGAATAATGTATTTTTTCCCCCTCTATCGTTTTGGGGCGTCGCGCTTCAGGCGACAAAACGCTCAGGTGTGAATGCAGCCTAAAATACCTGATCAACATCGCTGAACCCAAGCACTCAATCTCAAATCAGTTGTCACGGAATCCGGATGTGAGACTACTACAGGCTCCCCCTGGTTCCAGACTGCCGTTTTTGTGCAGCATCTTGTCAGCATGCCAACTGTGCTAGTGTATGTCCGGTAGAGGGGTGTGTGGCCCATTGAAAAATTCTTTTTTTTTGTCCTAATGACAACTGCACAGGGTAACAGTAACTGCACTTTGCCTGCCGATTCAAATGTCAAAGCTACTCATATGCCGGTTGATCATGTCACTACTAGAACCTGTTCTTCTTAATTTGACATCAACAAATAGGACAAAATAACTATTAACTATTCACCCCCCTAAAGTGGATACTTTGTAGAGCCGCCTTTTGTGGCTATCACAGCTCCAAGTCGCTTTGGATAAGTCTCTAAGAGCTTGCCACATCTAACCACTGGGATTTGTGTCCATTCCTCCTTGCAAAACTGCTCCAGCTCCTTCAAGTTTGATAGTTTGCACTTGTGAACAGCAATCTTTAAGTCTGACCACAGATTTTCTATTGGATTGAGGTCTGGGCTTTGACTAGGCCATTCCAACCCATTTCCATGTTTCCCCTTAAACCACTCAAGTTTTGCTTGTGTGTTTGGGGTCATTGTCCTGCTGAAAGGTGAACCTCCGTCCTAGCCTCAAACCACACACAGAGTGGTACAGGTTTTGCTCATGAATTTTCCTATATTTAGCACCATTCATCTTTCCCTCAACTCTGACCAGTTTCGCAGTCCTGACTGCTGTAAAACATCCCCACAGCATGATGCTGCCACCACCACATTTCACTGTGGGGATGGTGTTTTTTGGGTGATGTGATGGGTTTGCACCAAACATAGCATTTTTTTTGATGGCCAAAAAGTAAAATTTTAGTCTCATCAGACCGGAGCACCTTCCTCCATACATTTTGGGAGTCTCCCACATGCCTTTTCGCAAACTCAAAACGTGCCATTTTGTTTTTTTTTGCTGAAAGTAATGGCTTTCTTCTGGCCACTCTGCCATAAAGCCCAACTCTATGGAGCGTATGGCTTATTGTCGTCCTATGTACAAATACTCCAGTCTCTGCTGTGGAACTCTGCAGCTCCTTCAGGGTTGCCTTAGGTCTCTGTGCTGCCTCTCTGATTATTATCCTCTTTGCCCAGTCCGTGAGTTTTGGTGTGGGCCATCTCTTGGCAAGTTTGCTGTTGTGCCATGTTCTTTCCATTTGGTTTTGATAGATTTGATGGTGCTCCTAGGGATCGTCAAAGATTTGGATTTTTTTTATAATCTAACCTTGACTTCTCAACAACATTGTCCCTTACTTGTTTGGAGAGTTCCTTGGTCTTCCTGGCTGTGTTTGGTTAGTGGTGAATCTTGCTTAGGTGTCGCAACCTCTGGGGCCTATCAAAAAGGTGTGTATATGTAATGACAGATCATGTGACACTTAGATTGCACACTGGTGGACATCATTTCACTAATTATGTGACTTCTGAAGATAATTGGTTGCACCCAAGCTTATTATGGGCTTCATAACAAAGGGGTGAATACATACGCACATGCCAATTATCAGTTTTTTATTTCTGAAAAAATAGTTTTATGTATAGATTTTTCTAATTTTACTTCACCAACTTAGACTATTGTGTTCTGATTCATCACAAATAATTCAGATAAAAAAAAACATTGAACTAAAGGCAGTAATGTACCAAAATAAGTAAAAAGCCGAGGAGGGGGGGGGGGGGGGGGGGGGGGGGGAATACTTTTTCAAGGCACTGTATATCACAAGCATTCAAATAGACAGTTTCTCTTCACAACACTGTGCGGTTTCCTAGAAGGAAGAACACAAACAAGTATGTCTGTAAATAAGAGTATTCCTACGGGTCTCGTTATATAATTCCAGATCTGTCACTTCTAATGTCAGGAGAGTGGCCTGGACAGCAATTTCATGCGACTTGCTTACAATTTAATACACCAAGATGGCCCTTGTACTTATGACATCTGATAATTTATTTGTACCATTAAAAAAAAATGATACGGCCCATTCAATAACATTTGAACAAAAGGAAATAACTCTACCAAGGAAAATGCTGGGCAGAACTTCATTAGCCAGTAATCAACCTGGTTAATCAGGTGCCTAGAATCACATGACATCAAGGGACTGGGGTGGGCACAACCATCCCTAAGGATGTACTGACGGTGCTTAAAGCGGAACTTCAGTCATCTTTCTATCTATTCAATCTTCTGCCCTTGTTGTTTTTACTTTGGATATTGAAACATTTTTTTTCTGCCAGTAAATACCTTATACAGCCCACTTCCTTTTTCTTCTCTGGAAAAAAGCCTAGGCTTATGATATATCATGCACAGCTCTCTCTCTCTCTCTCTCTCTCTCTCTCTCTCTCTCTCTCTCTCTCTCTCTCTCTCTCACTCTCTCTTTCTCTCTCTCTCTCTCTCTCTCTCTCTCTCTCTCTCTCTCTCTCTCTCTCTCTCTCGTGAGAGTTTGTTAGGAAGGGAGAGGGGGGATGAGTCATAAGAGGGCAAATAAAAGATGCAGAGTTGCAAGTGTGAATCCAGGAAGTGAACAGGTAGCAGCTTCAGCTGTCCAGCAGCATATTTGGCAAGTACAGAATCTCAGTATATATCAAATAATATGCAAAGTGGTTGGAGGGAAGCTTCAGAATGGCAAAGGTGTTTTTATTATAAATGTACGTGAGCCGTGTGCAGTTCCTCTTTAACACATTTACCTTACCATTCTACCTTTTGTATGATTCTGATAAGCCATGCGTCCGCAGCCTTCAGTTTACTGCATGCATCGCAGTGATCATCCACCTTTGCATAAAGCTTTTAAAGTGGCCACTAACCTTAAAGGGGTTATAAAGGTTCATGTTTTTTATAGGATGCATTAAGGTGAAAAAACATCTGACATTTACCGACCCCAGCCCCCCGTTTTACTTACCTGAGCCCTGGAAAGTCCCGTGAACACGCTCGATCTTTGCCCGGCTTCTCTGCTCTTCATTGGATAGATTGATAGCAGCGCAGCCATTGACGCGGGCAACAGGGGGCAGGACCGAGTCATATTCTCGGCGGCTATGTACGCAGAGTGTATGACACGGGAGCACGCCTGCTAGGTAACCCCCCTCGGGAGCTTCCCAGAGGGGGTTAGCTATTGGGGGGAGGAGCCGATACAGCTGCAGTGGGACCCCAAAACCGGAGGATCGGGGCCACTCTGTGCAAAAACGAGCTGCACAGTGGAGGTAAGTATGACATGTTTGTTATTTAAAAAATGTTTTTTTAACTTTACAACCACTTTAAGATTTTTATTCACTTGACCTGTGGAAGCGGTGCTAAAAAGGCAGAGGACAAAGGAATTGGCTATAGGATCCCTACAGCACCATGTCTTATTCAGTACTGTGTCAGGAGGCAGTCGTGTTGTAGATACAGGGCTTTACTTCCTTTTACCAGATTTGCCTCTCCTAAGATTTGGTGATATGATGACTGGTGGGGTAAACCTAATGCTGACAGGAGAGGTAGAGGAAATACAGAAACATAAGATGTATAAAGCAGGAAGATCCTTGCTCTGCAGGTTTTCAGTTACAGCTTCTTCTCCAGAAAGGAGAACATTGAGCAGCACAGTAATGACATTATCACATCTCACTCCAAATCTCCTGATACTAACAGTAGGTTGTTTAGCACTCATAGACGTTGTGACATAAATGATCTCACACTACCAATATACAACTATGATGCCGTGTACACACGATCATTTTTCAGCATGTCTAAAAAACAAAGTTTTCCCAACTTCATCATTAAAACGATGTTGCCTACACACCGTTGTTTTTAAAAAATGATCTAGCAAAGTGCTGTGACGTACAACACGTACGACGGCACTTTAAAGGGGACGTTGCATTCGCCTTTGGGCTGCTTTAGCTGATTCCGTGTTGGTAAAATCCGATTCGTGCTTTTTTGTCTGTTACAGCGTGATGAATGTGCTTACTCAATTATGAACGGTAGTTTCACCAGAACGAGCGCTCCCGTCTCATAACTTGCTTCTGAGCATGCGCGGGTTTTTTTTTGTTTTAGCCCACACATGATCATTTTTTACAACCCGAAAAACGACATTGTTTAAAACGACGTTAAAAAATGCAGCATGTTCGATTTTTTATTTTTTTTTATGTTTTTCTGAAAAATTATGTGAAGCCCACACATGATCATTTTAAATTACATTTTTGAAAAACAACGTTTTTTTTTTCATGCTGAAAAATGATCGTGTGTACGCGGCATGAGGCTTAAAATGTATCAAGCCCACAATCAAAAATGTTATATATTGTTGTTTACCAGTCCTTGCATGTGGTGGATGCATTTGTTTTCTCCCCCCCCCCCCCAATTTTATTTTCACCAGGTGATCTGTTACAGTTCCACAGTTCTTGTTTTATGCCTAGTACACATGATCAGAAAATTGGCCGAAAAATACCAATTTAGAAGAAATTGTACGATAATCTATTTATTTGTTAGTACCCAGCTTTTGAGAGCTGATCACAACAGTTCATGAGGAATTATCTGAAGGGACGAACACAACTTTTTCTCATACAATACCAGGAAGTACAATATTAATTTAATCAATACAGTTTTTGTCCGAACTTTTTTTTTTTTTTTTTTTTAAGGCCATGACCATGCATGCCCAGAATCAACAGAATACGTTACAATAAAATACAATACATTACATCACTTCCCAAGTTGTATTCTGTCATACCAGAATGTTCCTAACTTAAACGGGTTGCAAAGGTAAAAGTTTTTTTAACCTTAATGCATCCTATGCATTAAGGTAAAAAAACATCTGACAGCACCACCCCCCCCCCCCCCGAGCCCCCATTTTACTTACCTCACCGTTTGAAAGTCCTGGGCGCGTGCTTGTCATCTTGTTCGGTTCCCAGCCTGGCGGTTGATTGGCTAGGCTGGGCGGATTGATAGCAGCACAGCCATTGGCTGGCGCTGCTGTCAATCACAGCGGATGACGCGGTGCGCCCGGGGGGTGGGGCCGAGTGATACAGTCAGCGGCTATGGCCGCCGATGTATCACGGGAGCGCGCTCGCAAAAGCTTTCCACCATGCGAGGGAGCTTGCATGAACGTGGAAAGCTTTTGCGAGGAGGAGCCGAGACAGCCGCCGAGGGACCCCAGAAGACACGGATCCGGGTCACTCTGTGCAAAACGAACTGCACAGCGGAGGTAAGTATAACATGTGCCTTTAGTGTCCCTTTAAGTAACCTCTTCATTTTTCTATATGAGACTAGCACAGGGCTTGACAAATTTGCTTTGAATCTAGGAGCCAGCTAAAAAAGTTAGGAGCCAGGTTTTTTTTTAACCACTTGCCTATTGGTTACTTTCACCCCCTTGCTGCCCAGGCCAGTTACCCGCTTTCAGCGCTTTCACACTTTGAATGACAATTACACAGTCATGCAACACTGTACCCATATGAAGTTTTTATATGAGCCGCACAGGGGACGCTTCCTGCCAGGGCTTCACTCCGCCCATCAACTCTGTTCTTTCCTCACTCTGCCCCTCCTACTTCCATACAGCTCACATCTTCCATCTGCTCTTTACAATCCTGCCACCTCTCCTCCTTTAATCTACTCTCATAGCGATGCCCCCTCCCCCGGTGTCGCACACTCACGACATCTGGGCGCCCGGCAGTGTTAGGACTGATATTTCACAACTCCTGTTGTGCCCGGCTGCCCCCTCACCCTACAGCCACTGGGGCTGACATACCCCCCCAGGCGCCAGGAAGAAAATTCTACTCGCCAATGGCGACCTGGCGCCTGGGGTTTGTTGGGCCCTGGACTAGCATACAAAACAAAATAATACGATCATTCATCTGATATTCTGATTGTGTGTACAAGGCTTTAGGGTGCCTCCCCTATGGGCAATGGATACACCCTTGGACAGCAGCATTGTCTGGATAGGGTAGTGTTAGATGGACTGGTAGATTTTACACAAGTGACCAACAAATTAAAACCTAAAACTGTAAGGCCTCATGTAAACTGCTGTTGTTAAACGGACGTTTAGGAGAAGTTGGGCGTTTTTTTTCAGCTGCCCCTGAACTCTCCTCTGTTCTCTTATCAGTACATGTACACAGAGTCATTTAGACCCGGTTCACACTGGGGCGACTCGTCAGGCGACGCAGCCACCTGACAAGTCGCGTCCCATTCTAGTGAATAGAACCATTCTAATAGGATCGACGCAAGTCGCTCCGACTTAGAAAAAGGTTCTTGTACTACTTCGGGGGCGACCTGCATTGACTTCTATACAGAACTCATTTTGCAAGTCGCTTTAGATGTCGTCTTCATGTCGCCCCCGAAGTCGTGCCGCCCCTGTGTGAACCGGCTCTCATAGTCGTTCTAAACAGTTGAGTTTAGAAGAATTTTGGAAAACAAAAAAATACGCTCAGGACGAATGTTCAGAGGCATTTGAAACGCCTGTAACAGCTTGTAAACGCAGTAATTTGCATTTTGACTTTTTTTTTTTAATTTTTGGCAATTTAAAAAAAAATACACTTTTAAATATAAACGCGTCAAAACAAACGTTTTTGAACGGCGGTTACTATCATTCCCCATGATTTTCAATGACAACCATTCATATTAGTACGACTTCAAGTCGTTCCAACTTCAAAGTAGTCCCTGCACTATTTTGGTCCAATTTTGATGCCACTTGCACAGGCATTCCCTGAAATTGCGGCAAAATCGCACGACTTTGAAGCCGCAGTAGTGTGAAAGGGGCCTAAATCAGTTACAGCAACATTTTTTCTATTTTTAGGTTAAGGGTTTTAAATTATTGTATAAAAGCTCATCATTGTAAACACCCCTGTCAGTGTTAAATGGTTTGCCTTAACCTTCTAACTGCCACTTAAAAATCAGACTTACTGGCCAGTTCCCAGATGAAAATAAAGGGGGAAAAAGACATGAAAACGAATGCAGCCATGACATTTAAGGATTGCCAAGCTGCAATATATTAAATTATTTCTTGTGATTTTAGATGCTCTTTAAACCACAGGAATTGTCTATTTTTGTTATGAGTAATTCAAGAAAACGTTACATTTTTCAAGCTACTGATTATGTGCAAATGACTTTGGCATATAGTTGGTATCGGTCCTATTGAAATGTGTGTTCATTTCATTACATATGTTGAAGACACGTGTACATTGTTCAGAACTATATAATTGTTCTACAGAAGTGGAGAGGGGCGGAGCAATGTTCATCATTTGAATCTGATATTTTAAGCAAAGTACCATTTTTTACATTTTTTTTTTTGTGATCTGTGATATTAAATTCTTTCCTGGACATTACCAACATTTTACCATAATGTTAGTAATTTCCTAATATCACGAAGTTGGTCACCACAATCTACACTCGCCTTCAATTAGCCGAGGCTAACCCTTTCCAGGTCTCTCATTGTAATTGGCTTACATTGGTACCCAGGCTTCCAGACTAAGGTTAAGATTAAGCCACCAAAGTTTCTTTTTAAGATATTATTAGTACGGCGGAAAGGATCATACTATTTAACTGCATCCTACATCATCATTATACCCCCGGCTAGGTTGGCTTGCATGGGGTTTTGGTCTGCGGCCACTTGTCGACATGGTTTTAGCGGTCTAGTCCTTCTACATATGTTTTAGGTTTGTCCAACTTTGTCTACTTATTGGTGAAACCTATTTTCCGTTTTTGAAGCTACTCATCTTCCAGTGTCTCCTGCTCTGGAAGTTGGACTTTTAGGTATTTTAAATTACTATATCACTAAAATAATCCTACTAAATTGGAAAAATTCACCATTCATACAACCGTCTTATTGCCTAGTGAATATTGATCTACAAGGGACGGAGCTGCCCTAAGAAGTTTACCAAGGTCTGGCAGCCATGGCTTGACAACCAAGTCCTTTTTGGAGGAAACTTATTTATCTCAACTGTGTTAATCTTGTATGTATTATTCAGCGTGGTCTTTGGTCCAATGGGACTGCATATTTGGAATGGGTTGTTGGTTCTCCTGATTGTACTTGGAGGGGGATAGTGGCACAGGTATGTGTGTGTGTATGAGTTTTTTTGTCTGGTTTACCTATGAATACCCTGTATTGACTAATGTTTTTCAGTGGGCTCTGTGTAGTCCTTATGGCCTGTACTACTTTGGCACCTTGTATACATGGATATTTAAAGTCTATTTCTTGTTCTTATGAAGTTTCTTATTTTTTGCAAATGCAAAATCTCTAAATACATCCAAAAATATTATTAATTTATCAACACTTGGGATAGAGGTTGATGCATTTAAATATGTTGAGGGTTATAGTGTTTGCAAGACCTTTATAGTTGTTCATTGTGTGACAGTGGCAGTATTTTTTGGTCAGGCCAGCACTGCATGCTTGATCTTGCTGGATAAACAATATCTAATAGATCCCCTGAGCTGCGGGTTGTGTTCAGCACGCAGCACATTAGGCAAGTAATGCAGCCTTTTGTTTCCTCTGATGCAAGCACATTATCTCAGCCCTTCCTTCAAGGCAACCCTAGGGAAATGGCAGCCTTCCTGTCTTTTTGTTACCATATTTATTTTACCGTTAACAGCCTGAAGTCAATCTGTTATTTGTTCTCACTGATAGTCTATAGTTTATACGCAGTCTGTTACAGTAAAATTATCAGGGCCTAAAGACATATGGGCATACATTCTGCAGACCTAGCTGACTGTTATCTGACCATCTTTACAGACACCCGCAGACTCTACTGTTCTACTGTCAGAATCATTCATGGGGAAAGCGCAATAGAAATAGTTAAAGATTGGCCAATTGATATCACTTAAATAGCCAATATTGAAGGTGTCTGCCTTCATACACGGCTCTATTAAATTTTCTATGATTCAAACCAAGTTAAAAATTGTATTCCACTATGTTTCCTCTAGCTCAAGAAAGTACCTGTTTGGTCCCCTGCACACCGGGGTGTTTAGTAACAGTGCGTTCCTCTCCAGTGCAATAATAAGCCTGGGAGGGACAGATGCAGCGTCCAGCCCCAATGCAGTGAGCCGGTCTTAAAGGGGTTATAAAGGTTTATTTAAAAAATATATATTAAATAACGAACATGTCATATTTACCTCCACTGTGCAGTTCGTCCTCTTCTGGGGTCCCACGGTGGCTAACCTTCTCTGGGAAGTGTTCTCCCAAGGGGGTTAGCTTGCGGGCATGCTCCCATGTCATACAGTCAGCGTCCATAAGCGCCGAGTGTATGAACCGCCCCCCCCGGCGGCCGCGCTATTGGATTTGATTGACAGCAGCGGGAGCCAATGGCTGCGCTGCTATCAATCTATCCAATGAACGCCGAGACTCCATGGAGAAGAGGATGCGCAGAGCAGGTGAACGTGCTCAGTTAAGTAAAACGGGGGGTGGGGTTGGATGGCCCATGACAGCGAGGTGTTTTTTCACCTCAATGTATAGGATGCATTAAGGTGAAAAAACACACACACCTTTTACTTCCCCTTTAAGCTGGGCATAGATGGGTCAGGTTTTTTTTCTGGTTGAATGAAAAAAAACATACTTGATTCCCGCATCCACGCATTCAAGGTGGATAGGGATTCCTTCTGCTATGTCATTACAGTGGGGAGGTTTCCCCGCCCTCAGAATACATGCATTAAGCTGATTGATAGGACATTTTTCAGAAGGTCATTTGTGCAGAAGTTGATTGGTAGATCAACTTCTGTGCAACCACGGTAACCATGCATGGATTGAAATTTGGTCCATGCTGAACCATCATAATTTCAATCCGCCTATGGCAGGTTGTGGCTGGACAGGGCTGAATGCTGTACTGAATGATGACAAGCTTGTCTCTGAATGGACAGGGCCCCAAACACCCTTCAGCTGCAGCCTGCCATAGACTGACCGGCTACCTGCAGCTGGACTGGAGGACACACCTGTCCCTCCCAGGCACAATGCAACGAAGCAAGGGGTCCTCTTGTTCTCAGCTTCCTACAAAGCTCCAAATGCCCATTGTAGGAACATGGCCACCCTCTCCCGCTTGCTCCCAAGATAGACTATGGGATTTGTAGTGTGCATAGAGAAGTGCATGTGACTGCAATGAACCTACACTGCTTGTTCCAAACAAAGGGAAGTGAGAGGGGAAGCAGAGTTTTTGGAACTCATGGGGGACGTTACAAAGAGGTAGAAAACACAGTTCCCTTGAAGCTGGTCACAGGTTTTGTAGAAAAAACATCTTCAGGGATCACATGAACGCTGGATAGTTCCTAATTTTGTGCAGGACCTTATTTGTTAGCAGTTATCACAGATCTCCCGGAACCAAAATAGACTGTCACATCCAACTGAACTTCTTCTGAAATGTCATCTGTCTGTTGGGGTTAGATTAATGGAAAGGCTGAAATGCTTGCTCTTCCTGAAGATTCTGCTCCAGGTTTCTTGCAGTGTTGCTGTTATAACCAAAAGCTTTGACATTTGGGTTATATGATTTCTGCTAAAGAAGAGGAAAGGAAAGTTTGTCGTAAAATCCAAGATCAGTTCCAAGGTGTTTTTGTTGTATTATAGGTTGGAAAGTGAGGCTGATTTACTCAAGTAGTTATGAATCTTCGCACAATAAGTAACCTAGTCATGTGAAAATCCAATTCTTGTTTACTTTGTCATCTGCACATGCAAGTGAATATTCACACAAATTATTGTGTGAAGGTTCTTAAAGTGGAGGTTCACCCAAATAACATGTATATAAGATCATATTCTTTATACTTCCACCATGTACAGTATGCCCTTTTTTTTTTGGTTCTACATACCTTTTATTATGGCTATTTTCCACCCAGCTTCCGGGGTACTGACTCCCGCGGGAGTAGGCGTTTCTATGCAGAGGCGCAATGTCACCTGGGACTTCGCCCAGATGATTGACGTCCTTGAGAAAAAGTTCCCCCCCCCCCCGCGCCCGCCTATTGCGTAGGCGCGTCACAAGAGTCACAGAGTTTCCGAAATTAGCCGAACTGCGAATCTGACTAGGAGCCGTGTAGAGCTGACTGCGCAGGCGCCGTATAGAGCGCAAAGTCGTACAAGAACCTTTTTCTAAGTCGGAGCGTCTTGCGTCGCTCCTATTAGAATGGTTCTATTGAATAGAGCGGAGCGTGACTTGTCAGGTGGCTGAGTCGCCCTGTGTGAACCGCTCTAAAGGTGCCTCTTTTCTTTTTATACTCTGTAGCTCCTGCTGAATTTTGCTTTTAATCTCCTTGTGGAGGCTGCCATTTGTAAATGGTTCCTGCTAGGGTTGTCCCGATACCACTTTTTTAGGACCGAGTACAAGTAACGATACTTTTTTTTATGTACTCGCCGATACCGAATACCGATACTTTTTTAAATGTGTCCCCAAATGCAGCCATGTCCCCCACATATTGCAGCCATGTCCCCCACATATTGCAGCCATGTCCCCCACATATTGCAGCCATGTCCCCCACATATTGCAGCCATGTCCCCCACATATTGCAGCCATGTCCCCCACATATTGCAGCCATGTCCCCCACATATTGCAGCCATGTCCCCCACATATTGCAGCCATGTCCCCCACATATTGCAGCCATGTCCCCCACATAATGCAGCCATGTCCCCCACATAATGCAGCCATGTCCCCCACATTCCAGCCATGTCCCCCACATTCCAGCCATGTCCCCCACATTCCAGCCATGTCCCCCACATAATGCAGCCATGCTGTCCCCCACATAATGCAGCCATGTTGTCCCCCACATAATGCAGCCATGTTGTCCCCCACATAATGCAGCCATGTTGTCCCCCACATTCCAGCCATGTTGTCCCCCACATTCCAGCCATGTTGTCCCCCACATTCCAGCCATGTTGTCCCCCACATTCCAGCCATGTTGTCCCCCACATTCCAGCCATGTTGTCCCCCACATTCCAGCCATGTTGTCCCCCACATTCCAGCCATGTTGTCCCCCACATTTCAGCCATGTTGTCCCCCACATTCCAGCCATGTTGGAATAATGGACACCAGGCAAGATGTGATCATTGCTTTGCTATTAAGCAGGTGGTCAGTTATCAGGGCAGAAACGTGATCAATTAATGAGATTATAATGGCCAATGGAATCCCATTAAGATGCCAGTCAGCGTTATATTGGTGTGTTAGAAACATATATTTTTGGCTTTTATTTTTAAATACTTTATTTAGACACAAAGGTGTCTAACAAACCGCATCCAGGCATGATCAATAGTAATATCATACAACAGGAGAAGACAATGTGGATAAAATTTCACAAAAATCTATTACAGATATGTCGGTGTGCAAGGGTATAAAATACAAATCACCCGGAGGTAGTCAGCAGAGGGGTTTAAATCAAGAGCACTCAGCCACGGTTGTCTAGTTTTTGCCTGTATGCCATTGCTTATATGACTTGGCTGGGCCATGTATGTCCAGGATTATTAGGTTGCTTTCTACATAATGTCTAGGTCAAAATGTGACTGATCCTGCACTTTCTTTCTTTAGTATCATTCATGTATTATTGCTTGATCAGGAAATAGGAATGTAATTTGAAGCTCTGTATGGTTTAAATAAAGGACAATCTGGGTATATTTAGGCATCAAGATGCAAGCTACAGAATAATGAATGTCATTTTTGAAGAAAGACCTTTGGATGACTTCAAGAATTTGAGTCACCCCCCCCCCCCCCCTTGCCATAGTTGGTGCCATGCCGTATTCGGTATATAGAAAATGCAAGCCAGAGAAGCAATAAAGTAAAAAGTACTGAAAAGGAAAAAAGGTTTGCTAAAATGTCGAAATGCAGCTTTCCCAAAGTGAGAGAAGAATACTGGTTGATATATTACTAAAATAAAATGTATAAATAATACCACTGCAGCTTTTCTTTTTATGGGTAAATGCACATATTACTTACAATTCACCACATTTTGAGCTCAGCATCTAGACTGCGCAGGTACTAATGTCTATTCATTCTTTGTAAGAGGACCATATTTCTTCCACCTATTTATGTGATGTGTGGAATATCTGCGCTAGAAACCCCTAAAGAAGAAAATATATGTGTGTATAAAAAGTGAATATATATTTATATATATATATATATATATATATATATATATATATATATGTGTGTGTGTGTGTGTGTGTGTGTGTGTGTGTGTGTGTGTGTGAAATTAACAAATGGTGCTGCAATTAAAAACCTAAATATTCAGCTCGTACATATGTGTAATAAAAAATCGCGCTAGCCCAAACGAAAATATTACTGCATTATTTGATGATCAAATAATTGCAAATTATAATATATAAAAATAAATGAGTCTGTAAAATGGTTTGAAAAGTGCAGATCAACGAGGACAGGGATTTTCAGAAGGGATTTTCAGAAGAGTAATCAAGTTTTCTGTGTTCATCAAACAGCAAACAAACAGCACCGCTTACCAGATTTGATGGATCTCAGATTAAAGAGATCATATGGGCACACTCAACACACACAGACGGTATATCCACAGATTCTTCTGATGGCAGGATCTCTCCTCTTACTGCTGCTCTCCACTGCTGCGATATTCCTCGTAGGTCTTTGGCAGGGCAGATTTCACTCCCCAGATAGGTTATGAAGAATAAAGAAGAGGCTTCATGGTGCAGTACTCAATTTAAGGCTTTATTCAAAAAAAAGATTGGTAGGTACTGACATCTAGCAGAGAATATTTCAAACACAGCCGTGGCTCAAGCCAGCCAACTGGTGCGTGGTGACGCCAAAGACTGTAGCTGTATCCGGCGCGTTTCCCTGTAGAAGGCATCGACTGGGAAAAAGGAGCTGGTGCAACTTATGTACAGCAAATATGCAGCAACCAGGCCAGTGAATAAGGGCTCACTACCAATGTTTGGCTAATCTTCATGAGAAGTGTTAATGTCAGAGATATTTACTTTTGTTTTTGAGGGGAAAAAAACGTCATTTTTTCCTGCTGTTGAACAGGGAAAGCTGCTAATCCGTAGAGATTGGGAACCAATATTGCATGTTTTATGTTACTATTATCATTATTATACACGATTTATATAGTGCCAATAGTTTACGGAGCGCTTTACAATGTGTAGGGGGACAGCACAATTAAAGTACAGTTCAATACAGAAGGGACAGGAGAGCCCTGCTCATAGAGCTTACATTCTAAAGGGGTGCTGGTGCAGAAGGTAATAGATGTGGGGAATGATTTGTTGGGGGTGGCTTGGGGACAGTTGTTAGGTGGGTGTAGGATAGGCTTCCCTGATTAGGTGAATTTTTTTGTTATTGGTTATTATCTACTTAGTGGCTGATTTTCTGTTTTTTTCTTTAGATTAGTACCACTTGCCAACTGCTGACCGTCATATGGCGTCCTCTGCTTTGTGGGGGTATATCTGAATGATGGGTGCAGCTACAGGCATTATTCAGATATCGTCTTTTTCAGCCGCCGATTCTCTACACCATAAGAATGATCATAGTGGTCAGTCGCTTGACCATTCTTATGGGCGGCGAGAGGGGATGTCCCCCCTCCTCCCGCTGCCCTCCGGTGCTTCTACCGACTCACCTCTGCAATCGGTGAGTCAGAGAACGGATCCGCCAGCCCCAGATGTTGACCATGGAGATTTCTGGCGGACCAGATGGTCGCCGGAGTCTCTATGATCGTCGGAGGCCTATCGCGATGTTATGACGTCACGCCCGGCCTCTGCATTAAAGAAAAAAAACGGTGCTAACTTTACTGTTTTTCTTTTTTTTTTTTAAGCATGCAAATGTATTTTCTAGGGTCTCTGCTAAAAAAAATTATGATTTTTACACGTAGGAGAGAAATGTCAGAATTGGCCTGGTTGGCAAGTGGTTAAAGCAAACATAAGCTGCAAGACAACTTATATGATGTCCAGTGATGCCAGTTCTTGTATAGGGTTCTCTTTTTGGTTATATAGACTTGATGGTGGATCACCGGATCATCTTTTATTAGCCCAAAGTGGTTTATAGATAACCGTGTAATGGCCATTTTCTGGTTAGATCAGCCTTTGTTACATTTTTTAGGTAGTTTATTATTTGTGTAACTATTGCCTTGCTTTCCTTTTTGCAAACTATAATCCTCACCATGTGGTGTTTTTTTTGTTTTGTTTTTTACACATTTTGTCTTGGTCTCGCCCATACAAAGTCTGAGCCAAGGAATGTTATTAAAAGATTACATTAGCAGAGGTTGATCCACCGAGTATTCGGGCAGCATGGGTTTAGGCACTTTAACCATTTCAGCTCACATCTTTTTCCAGTGACGGCTCTCACATGTTTTTCCCACGAGTACTAGAGCAAAAAATGAACAAAACAAAAGCATTAAAAAAACATTCATGTACAAAAATGGTAATACAAATGGGTAAAAAAAGAAGGCATTTATTCTTATTAACATGGAACTATGTAGGTTTTTAAATTGGAAGATAACCCCAATTATGACTTTTCTTAAAAAAATTCTCTACCCCCTCCTCTTACCTCTCCCACATAACCTGTATAAACCGTTACAGTGTGCTTAACCGTTTGTCAATCTCCTACGGTCTGGTCATGTGATCCTGCAGCTTTTTGTATGGGAGCGCTTGACAACTGCTGTGAATTCCAGGAGCCGAGACATCACCGTAGGCTCCCATGGCCAAGCCGTTGTCGGTCCTCCCTCCTCCCCCTCCAGAAGCCACTCACTGACATGGGGGAGCTGAAACTGCGCAATCACATGAATGGTGCAGATAGAAAAATAGTTACGTAAACACTTTTTTATATATATATATATTTATATACAGGTTAGGCAGAACAGGTTGGAGGAGTGGGAGGGAATGTTTTTTTAGGGATAGTTATAGTTGGGCTTTTCTTTCACTTTAAATAGTTTTACCATTATAATATAGTGTAGGGCTAGGTTCACATTTTTCGGTTGACTGCGGGACAGTGGGCAAATCACACCTGTTTCTGCACCCAGAACCACCTGCATCCAGAACACCTTGCTGTTTTCACTCCTAGTGGCACCCCCACGCATCTGAAACTAAAATTTCCTCTGGCTGCATTTTAAAAAAGGCACAGGAACCTTTTCCCTGCACGAAATACAGGCACAGCAGTCCATTCAATTTAATGTAATGCCCACATAAACCCGGCTCGCAGAGCCTCATAGCTGTAAACCCAGCCTTAGAGTAATCGGTGAAAGAGGAGACACTAACAGCATCTGTTGGGATTCTTGCACAAGGTTGCCAGACTTTAAGGGGTTGTAAACCTTCCTGTTTTTTCACCTTAATGCATCCTATGCGTTAAGGTGAAAAAACTTCTGTCATTTAACAGCCCCCCCAGCCCCTTTACTTACCTGAGCCCTGGAATGAGGACGTGCAGTCTCTCTGCCCGGGGTTCTCGGCTGTTGATTGGATAGATTGATAGCAGCGCAGCCCCTGGCTCCCGCCAATCAAATCCAATGACACAGGGGTAGGGTGCCCACGTGTCCTGGATTGCCCGGGACTGTCCCGCAATTGACATGTCTGTCCAGGGTCCCCGGGCACCCTCATTACGGCACAATACAATGTCCCAGAATGAAATAGAGGACACAGCCACCCTCTACTAACTAATAACTACATTTCCGGAACTGGTTCTGCCTGGCGTCTTGCAACCAGCGACAATTTACTCTCAAACAGTGAGGCCGGGAGCGAGGCCTGCGACTAGTGCAGCACTGCTGTCCCCACCCACCTCGGCACCTCCTCCTTCTCCAGCACCCAGCGGCAAGCAGAAGGGACTGGTGTGATCTTCATTCTCTAGATAGTGACGCCGCTCCTTTCCTTCTACATACACGGCTCATGCAGAGGGGGAGTGACAGCAGCACTGCATCTGATGGCAGGCAGGGCCGTTTGAAGGAATTTGGGGGCCCCAAGCAAAATGGACATAGAGGCCCCCCCCCCTGCATGCACACAAAGCCTACAGGAACCGGTGGGCGGCCTCCTCCTGGTGGCTCCGGACTGTGAGGGAGGGAGGAGGAGGGGAGAGGGAGGAGGAGGGGAGAGGGAGCCAGGCAGGACACGAGCGGCGCATGGATACAGACCGACGGTAGCGGTGATCTTACCGAAGGCCGGGACAGACTCGTGTGTGGTGCGCCCAGGGGTGTATTTAGGTTTTGTGCTGCCCTAGGCCTGGTGAAACTCGGGCACCCCTTCGTTTTTAAGACTCGTCCTGTCATTTTCATGGGATGAGTGCAGAGGGTGGGATGAGCACAGGGTGGGATGAGCACAGGGTGGGATGAGCACAGGGTGGGATGGGCACAGGGTGGGATAGGGACAGGGTGGGATAGGGACAGAGTGGGATGGGCACAGGGTGGGATGGGCACAGGGTGGGATGAGCACAGGGTGGGATGAGCACAGGGTGGGATGAGTACAGGGTGGGATGAGTACAGGGTGGGATGAGTACAGGGTGGGATGGGGACAGGGTGGGATGGGGACAGGGTGGGATGGGGACAGGGTGGGATGGGGACAGGGTGGGATGAGTACAGGGTGGGATGGGGACAGGGTGGGATGGGGACAGGGTGGGATGAGGACAGGGTGGGATGGGGACAGGGTGGGATGGGGACAGGGTGGGATAAGCACAGGGTGGGATGAGTACAGGGTGGGATGAGTACAGGGTGGGATGAGTACAGGGTGGGATGAGTACAGGGTGGGATGGGGACAGGGTGGGATGGGGACAGGGTGGGATAGGGACAGGGTGGGATAGGGACAGAGTGGGATGGGCACAGGGTGGGATGGGCACAGGGTGGGATGAGCACAGGGTGGGATGAGCACAGGGTGGGATGAGTACAGGGTGGGATGAGTACAGGGTGGGATGGGGACAGGGTGGGATGGGGACAGGGTGGGATGGGGACAGGGTGGGATGGGGACAGGGTGGGATGGGGACAGGGTGGGATGAGGACAGGGTGGGATGGGGACAGGGTGGGATGGGGACAGGGTGGGATAAGCACAGGGTGGGATGAGTACAGGGTGGGATGAGTACAGGGTGGGATGAGTACAGGGTGGGATGAGTACAGGGTGGGATGGGGACAGGGTGGGATGGGGACAGGGTGGGATGGGGACAGGGTGGGATGAGTACAGGGTGGGGTGAGTACAGGGTGGGATAAGCACAGGGTGGGGTGAGCACAGGGTGGGATGAGCACAGGGTGGGATGAGCACAGGGTGGGATGAGTACAGGGTGGGATGAGTACAGGGTGGGATGGGGACAGGGTGGGATGAGTACAGGGTGGGATGAGTACAGGGTGGGATGGGGACAGGGTGGGATGAGTACAGGGTGGGATGGGGACAGGGTGGGATGAGTACAGGGTGGGGTGAGTACAGGGTGGGATGAGCACAGGGTGGGATGAGCACAGGGTGGGATAAGCACAGGGGGACAGAGCATCTTTTAATTTGGGGGGAGAGGGTGTCATGGGGATATGTGCTGGGGAGTGATTTGAGATGAGCTGGGAAGATGATATGTGCTAGTGGGGGGGGGGGAATCGGACCCCCCCACACACACACTAGCACATATCATCTTCCCAGCTCATCTCAAATCACTCCCCAGCACATATCCCCATGACACCCTCTCCCCCCACATCACTTCATTCGTTCATTCACCTCTTATCTGCTCCCCCCCTTACCTCCTGTTTACTGTGTGCACTGTGCAGCACGGCTCTCTCACTCGTGTCTCTCCTCGGCTCCTCCCCCCTCATGGCTCAATGTGTACACAGCCAGGAGGAGCCGAAGTGTGACTGTATTGCAGTCAGTGGAGAGAGAGGGACGGCTGCACTGGCCCGGGTGACCGCGCCACTTTGGCCCCCCCCCCCCCGCGAGCCCCCCTCCTCCCGCACAGCTGAATCCTGGAGTTCAGTGCAACTGCACGCTTCGGCACTGAACTCCAGGATTCAGCTGTGCGGCTCTCCGTTCGGGAGGAGGGGGGCTCGCGGGGAGCCTGTGAATATAGCAGCAGGCAGACCGACGAGCCAGCTTGGGGGCCCCTTACTAGCTCGGGGCCCCAAGCAATTGCTTGCCTTGCCTGTCCTGTTGCGACGGGCCTGATGGCAGGCTATGGGTGGCGAGCGACCCTGCATATGGTGGCAAGTGGCACATTCACCCGGCAAATTCCCCATCAACCCCGAGACTACATTTCCCCTCGCCACCCCCCCTCATCTTTTTTTGGGGAAGGTGAAAGACGGGGTGTGTCCCTGAATGGCAGTTTGGAAATGTGGTCACCCTACACAGGGGCCGAGTCTGCATTCGACAGCTATGGACATAATGAATGACAGCCACTGTGGCTGACAGCGAGTAACGCCATTGCAATGACTGCATTCAGTTAGAGACTGGTCATGGCCACTGGTCTCAGAGAGATGAGTCCAAGCTCAGACATCCCGCCCTAACCGCAGGTAATTATTGCATGTGTGCATATGTGCGAGCAGCGCTGGTCCCTCTCAGCCCGTCATTACTAAGTACCAGCTAAGGCCCGGTTCACACTGATCTGGTGCAGGAACTACATCGATTTCTGTGCGGTTCCTGCACCGTATCTGAATCACAGACATCTCACACTGTGTGCTGCAAAACACTGGGGGGTGTCGCTATAAAGTTAATGGCACCCCCAAATCTGTTTGCAGAAAGCAGTGTGAACTGTATAACCAGATCACATAGATCCGAACACCCATGCGATCCAATTCCAGTGCAGTGCGGACAAAAAAAGCACCCTGCACATTTTTCTTGTGTATCCAGTACGAATTGAGCCATACATAATATATGGCTCAATTCGCACCGCACTGAATTCACATGTCATTTGTACACAAATCCGTTGCGTTTCCTATACAAATGACATGCAATGCGGCAGACTGCATCAGTGTGAACCCAGCCTAGGGTACGTTAACACTGAACACAAGTTTGAAATTGTGCGAGTTCAGCTGAACTCGCACGATTTCAAACCCACATTTTAGTGCAAGTTTGGGGGCTATTTGAAAGACATCTGCGCGGGTTCATGCACAGATATCTATTGAAATTGCCCCCAAAGTCACCCAAAAAGTAGTGCAGGAACTACTTTTGGGAATTTGTGTGGTGCCGCAAAGTGGGCATCACACTGATTGGGACCGTGCCATTGCCGGCAATAGGCTGTGATTTGGCATGTGGTTTGACATGTCAAATCGCACCCATGTGGCGAGTTCACACTTGTATGACACGACAGTGGTACGACTTTGGATCCAACTTTGCCCTGCGACTTGAAGTCCGACTTCAATGAACAGGCATCCAACGTCGATCCCCGACAATACCAGGCACTATGTCTGGTATTAATCTTTAGGAAGAACTCCACACCAAATTTAAAAAAGGGGGGTGACGCTCGCTCGTCCCCACCCCCTTTCCTGACCGGCCGGGCTGTGTGCTTGGATAAGGGTCTAGTATGGACTTTGGGGGGACGCCCATGCTTTTCTTTCGGCGTAGGAGGTTCCTGGTATTCTCTTAGAGTGGGAACCCATGCCGTTTTTTTTTTTTTTTTATTTGGTTTGGAGTTTCCCCTTAACATTATAAGCACACAAGTTGCATGCCAAAGTCCGACTTCAGTGATATTCAATGGGCTGAAGTGGGATCAAAGTTGGACCAAAGTAGTGCAGGGAGAATTTTTAAAGTCAGACTAGTTAAGACTCCCATAGGGAAACATTGATTTTTCACACGTCGCGCGACTTGAGCTCCCATATGAGCGTTTCTCATATCAGTGTGAACCCGGCCTAAGTGGCCGCCATGGTTCATACACCTGTGATCCAAGCTGAAAGAATTTGCTGACACTTGCCCCTGGAATCCAATATAATGCTCCTATTACCTGTGTGAAGGAGGCCTAATGTGTGTTGCGGTGTACTTTGCTTTAATAATTGATGTGCATTACAACTAGGTGATTGGCAATTTTCAGAAGAACAAATCGGCAGTAATTTTATCAATACAGTCGTCTTTGTTTAAATCTCAGAACTTTCAAATGGAATATCAAGCTTAGACACAAAACCCCCAGGACTAGATTCAGAAAGAATTTACGCCGGCGTATCTATTGATACGCCGCGTAAATTCAAATCTGCGCCGGCGTATCTTCTTTCTGTATTCAGAAAGCAAGATACGCCGAAATTAGGCTAAGATTCGACTGGCGTAAGTCTCTTACGCCGTCGTATCTTAGGGTGCATATTTACGCTGGCCGCTAGGTGGCACTGCCGTCGATTTCAGCGTAGAATATGCAAATGAGCTGGATACGCCGATTCAGAAACGTACGTGCGCCCTGCAGATTTTTTTACGTAGTTTGCGTAAGGCTTTTTCTGGCGTAACGTTACTCCTGCTATATGAGGCATAGCCAATGTTAAGTATGGACGTGGTTCCGCGTCGAATTTTGAAAATTTGACGTCGTTTGCGTAAGTCGTTTGCGAATAGGGCTTTGCGTAAATTACGTTCACGTCGAAAGCATTGACTATTTGCAACGTGATTAGAAGAATGCGCACTGGGATACGTTCACGGCCGGCGCATGCGCCGTTCGTGAGAAACATAATTTACGTGGGGTCATGTTTTATTTACATAAAACACGCCCACCTCTTGACAATTTGAATTCGGCGCGCTTACGCCAGATGATTTACGCTACGCCGCCGCAACTTACGGAGCAAGTGCTTTGTGAATACTGCACCTCCCTCTCTCTAAATTGCGGCGGTGTAGCGTAAATAACATACGCTACGCCCGCACAAACTTACGTGCCCCTACCTGAATCTAGCCCCCAGTCCCTACTCCTTGGCAGTATAGTGGCAGTCTCAGTTTAACCTCCAGGACACATAGACCTTGTGTTTTCGTACGTCATAGGGAACACTCAGAGAAATCCAATTTCTGTTTATTTTTAGTGTTTGCATTGCAGCTATATTGCTGGCTTAGTGAAATGATATGGTTACACAGCAGTACAGAGCAAGCAGAAAACGCCACTGACTCCTGCAGGCAGTCTCAGCGCTGGCCTGGACTCAAAAGAGACAAAGCGCAGCATGTTCTACCCAGCCTATGATGTGCTGCTTTTTTATAGAACTGCTGCATGTGAATCGCAGATTCATTATTTAAGCAGCATTATCATTTCTTTCTAGCTAGCAGCGTAGAGGCATTAAAGTTTAATCTTCTGTTTGACATTTACCTAGCTGTCTCACTCTGGAAGACGCTCTGTATTCAGTCATTGTTGGATAGAGATGTTTCAGTTCATAGTACTCTTCATCGCCTCTCACCACCTGCGCATATTCCTTCTCTGAGGCAGCAGGACATTGCAGATGGCCTAAGCAAACCTCCTACACATTGGGAATGTTTCTCTAAGCACTGGACAATCCCGTAGCTATACATCCAGTCACCAAGGAATGCAAAACAACCTTTCATGGGTTTGTTTAAAGTACGACTAAAGACTCCTATGTTATAGTCTAAACAAGTCCCGGATCCGGTTACTGTGTGATGCACGAGCCTTAGAAAGTTCCTTTCCCTTTTCTGACTGAGCCAAATCCTCCATTTGTGTCTCGCACGTCCCAGCAGACACCACACCGCACAATAGAATGGTTTCAGTATCAGATGCAGTGCTGTCAATCCAGGCTAACAATTTATTTTTAATATTCAAAGCACACTCGCTCACTCATTCATCCATATCTCCGTGGTTATAATTTGTTCAAAAAACACTATGAAAAACACCTCCAAGCATTTCTGGCTGTGGCCATCTTGAGTAAGGGCAGGTGATTCATGTAGCATTTACTTCCTGGAATCCATCTTCCTTTCGCTCAGGCATGCAGGCAGGAGGGTGTGCGCTTAGCTGAGACCCCAACCCCCCAAGATTCCTGGCATGTAGAACATCATTTGCCTAGGCCTGAAAAAACGAGGTGATTGAAGAAATGTAAAAGTTTATTAAATATGATATACTTTATCTATTAATACTAGCAGCATAAGGCCTCTTTCATGTGGGCATATCCGCTAAGCTGAATCTGCTTGCTCTGTCTGCTGATCCCCGCTGAGCAGGCAGATGACAGGTCTGTGTCGACTCCACTATGCAGAGCAGACACAGACATAGCTCTCCTCCATGGGTGAATCGGATGCAAACAGACCGCCTGTCCATTTCCATCCGATTCGCCAGATGGCTGGGGAACAGGGCCACCATTCGTCTGATTTTGGCGGACAGGTTGGATGGCAGCGTGTCAGTGGACGTGTGTCTGCTGACATCCGCCACTCCATAGAATAGACTGCAGGGGCTGATCAGGTCCGCCTGAAAAACTGGGAGGCGGACCTGACCAGACAGCCCATGTGAAAGTGGCCTAATGCCGCATACACACGATACTTTTTCGGGTTCTAAAAAAATGACGTTTTTCAGGCTCTAGAAAAAACAAAGTTTTTTTCAACTTGATCATTAAAACGGCCTTGCCTACATACGATCGTGAAAAAAAAAATGCTCTAGCAAAGCGCGGTGACGTACAACACGTACGAAGGCACTATAAAGGGGAACTTCCATTCGGATGGCGCCACCCTTGGGGCTGATTTTGCTGATTTTGTGTTGGTAAAAGACGATTAACGCTTTTCTGTCTGTTACAGCGTAATGAATGTGCTTACTCCATTACGAACGGTAGTTTTACCAGAACGAGCGCTCCCATCTCATAACATGCTTCTGAGCATGCGTGTTTTTTTCACGTCCTTAAAGCCCACACACGACAATTTTTTTACAACCTGAAAAACAACGTTAAAAACGTTGTTAAAAATCAGAGCATGTTTGAGTTTTTTCTTTGCCCATTTTTTATGCTCTGAAGCCCACACATGATGACATAAAAAAAAAAACGGCATTTTTTTAGAACCCAAAAAAATTATCGTGTGTACGCGGCATAAGGATTACAAATGGTCCATGTTGATTTAAAGGAGTTCTCTGACCTAAAACTTTTAACCCCCGCTGTGCCCGAGCTGTAAAAATATACAAAATAAACTGTCACTTACCTGCCTACGATCCCCCGTTGTTCCGATATCGCCGTCCCGTTCTCCGGTCCCGGGCCCCTTCCGCTTCCTGTGTGTCGGTGACTCATAGTGCGCTCAGCCTATCAGCGGCCGCAGCAATGTCCCGTCGCGGCCGCTGATAGGCTGAGCGCACTATGAGTCACCGACACACAGGAAGCGGAAGAGACCGGGACCGGAGAACGGGACGGCGATATCGGAACAACGGGGGATCGTAGGCAGGTAAGTGAAAGTTTATTTTGTATATTTTTACAGCCCGGGCACAGCGGGGGTTAAAAGTTTTAGGTCAGAGAACTCCTTTTAGAAGCCTAGTCACATTTTGTTAGATTGCTATGACATTTGACTTCAGTTGTTTTAAGATGTTTTCCTTGTCAAGCATTTGTACGGGTGTTTTAGCATTTTGCCTCTTTTTTTTTTTCTTTGGAAAGTTAGTTACTGGGGAGAAAAAATGCACCCCCATTGCATCCTACTGGGGCCAAAAATGCTGGAAGCTTGAAGCCCATGTACTTTTTCGAGCTTCAAGCAAGACTATGCTCAAGTGTGAACAGGTACAATGGAAAACTGGGATTTTGTGTGCTTGGAGTTGCGGTACACACATACAATGGGTTACACCCACACAGGAATCACTTTTTTTTTTTATTCAACACGCACCCAACTGAAAACGGATTTTTTTTCAGATTTGGAATCGTGGCGATTTTATACTGTGGCAAAAAATGTGTGCCGCGTGTTTGGGTGCCAGTGTTTGGGTGCCTAATGCATGACACGCTGATATGTGTGTAAATTACGCTTTCAGACTTGCAAACGGGAGCGCTCATTCCCACACCACGATATCTGAACAGAGCCTTGGGCTTCATTCACATTTGGGTGTAGCAGAAATGCACATTTTAGCAAATGTACAAAAACACAGTAAAAAAAAAAACGCACTTGTGATGCCAGTATTTCTTAGTGGCACCCCACACACAGGTTGTAGTTGCGTGTTTTTCCGTGTTTTCTGCACACAAAACACACTTGGCTCATGTCCAAAATTTGCTGCGTGAGCACGTTTTTGGAACAGAGGGTGGCCCATTCAGATGCATTGTGCCGCTCCAAAAAATGTGCATCAAAAGTGCAAACAAAGTCCCATTCGCGCCGCTCAAGTGTGAACGGGGCCTTATAGGCCATGCAGTGTTTGAATGCTCTGAATAGCAACATCAATTTTAAGCATTGTTTGGCAGTAACTTGAAGGCGCCTATACACATACACACACTCGCTTCGAGTGACTATGGCCTCGTACAGACGAGAGGATATCCTCTGGCGGATTTGGATCTGATGGCTGTACACACCATCAGATCGAAATCCCCGTGGAATAAATCCGCGGTGACGTGGCCGCGACGTGCGCGACCCTGGAAGGTAAATACTTCCACGCATGCGTCAAATCATTACGACGCATGCGAGGGATGGGAGCGGACGGACTGATCCGGTGAGTCTGTACAGACGACTGGATCAGTCCGATGGACTGGATTCCAGCGGATAGATTTCTTAGCATGCTTTTTATCTGCTGGGAAATGTCCGCTAGGCCGTACACACGACCGGATCTATCTGCTGGAACTGATCCGCGGATCAATCCCAGCGGATAGATCCGGTCGTGTGTACAGGGCCTAGGGGTTGTTTTTATTTTGAAGTTAAAACTCTCCAATTTATTTTTTATTTAATATAATAAAACCTTCAAACTGCTTTATTTCTGATCATTTCAGTAGCTTTGAGCGTACCCAGCTGTGCACAGGATGGGAAACTTTGACCCAAGCAGCTTATTGTACACCTTTATCTGAACTTTGTTATATTCTTCTGTTTGTTTTGTTGCCCAGCAGCTGTTGTTTGACCTTGTTATATGCGGAAAAGAATTACTTTCTGTTCTATAAAATGGATGGCATCGGAAGAACGATGTATTGGAATTGCTATAAAAGCAACATTGGAGCAGCATAAAGAACATACATAAAAAGCCTATCGGTTTATCATGATTTAATTTATAGGCCATTGAATTTTTCATTGCATGAAGCCATTCTTGTCTTCTATTGCTATTGATAATATAACGTCATCAATAACTGCTAGTGTTACTCCAATTCATGTCCAGGCACATTTGGAGCCTCTTGGGTAGTTTGTGCTGTTTGTTTCCATCCTTTTGTATGTGTGTTTCCATCCTTTTGTATGCACGTTTGCTCTCTAAAGATTGGATATGTTTTTTTATAACTCTTCATTTTTTTCCAGCCTGTTTGGAGAAAGTTGTACATATGTTATTGTGAGGATAAGTGTTATCATGTGTGTTCAGGAATAGATAATGCATATGTGGTCACACAGTATCTATAAGGAGGCCTGCAAGTAGCAAAATAGCAAGACGGGAGTGTGCGGCGAAATAGTTGTTGTTGAAGTAGTTAAAATTGTGTTTTTGAAAAAGGACGAGCAGTTCTTTAGTTTATAAGTAGGAAAGGAGGTGCCCATGAGAATCAAAATTCACTACACATACATTTAACTGCCCGTCTGGTCCAATTATATCTACCAAAAGATATTCAGATGGGATGGGGCAGTACATTAGAAGTGCAGAATGGGAATATAAAAAACAAACATTTATTCTCAGGTGGGTGCAGCATTGATCTGATGCTGCATCTGTGTTCCATTGTGTCTAAACCAAGAACCGAGCAATCAAACGCAGCTGATCGATCAGTTCTCGGTCTTCAGTGAGCAGGGAGTCGGTGACTGTTGGTCACTGGCTCTCTGCTCTGCCCCCCCAGGGCTGTACAGGGGGCAGAAGCAGCAGGTCAGGCTCTCAGCGGTGCCAGCTGCCGGTCCAAACATGTGGGTGGATCATTAAAGTCAGGATCTCTTCAGAGTCTGGAGTGAGGTCACCTGAGCTTTTTTCAGCCAATTTCAGGTCTGAATCTGGGTCACAGGAGTACAGAACCAGCAGTACTTCCTTGACCCACAGGAGAAGTATGACCAAAAGAGCTTTGGCTCAACTTCTCCTCCTTTAACAAATTCCCATCACTCAACTTTGCCATACAGCTATACTATTTGAATCAATTAAAAACAAAGTTGGCAAATGGAAATCTTGTTGAATTTGTAAGTGTTTCATTAAATGTATAGCAATAAATAGCAGGGTTTGACTCTTAAAAAGCAGATTATACAGTGATGTTGCCTTTTTTTTTTATTGAATTTGTTTAAATAGTTTTTTGACAAACAAAAAATTCACATGGGGTGCATTCATAACACTTAGACCCCTTTCACACTGGCGCCGCCTGTTCGTTCGCAGCGCTTTAGCGCTGTTTAAGTGGAGTTTTTCAGCCGCGTAAACGCTTTTAACCCCCGCTATCGGCTGAAGAAGGGATTAAAACCACATGTGTGCACTTCTAAAGCTCTGCCAATTCATTGCAATGGGCAGGGGTGTTTTCGTAGTGCTCCCAAACCGCCCCAAAGATGCTGCTTGCAGGACTTTTTCTAACGTCCCGCAAGCGCACCGCCCCAGAAAGCATTTTTTGTACAAAGTTTAGATGCGTTTAGGAGATATATATATATATATATATATATATATATATATAATATATATATATATATATATAATTTTTTTACCAGTAAGCTCAAACCAGAAGTATTTTTCCTTGCCTTTAAACGCTGATACTCCTGTAATCGTCCTAATGTGCATGAGCACATAGGATAACATTGGGCTGCTTCTACATGCAAAACACAAAACTCCTGTAGACGCAAAGTTTTTTAAGCCAGTGCGCATAGAGCCTGAGAAGTTTTTCTAGCACTTTTTTGCTTTGGAAAAAAAAAATTGCAGCATTTTGAAGCATGTTTGGGGAGTAAAAAAAAAAAAAAGCCCCTAAATACTTCTCCCATTGAAATGAATGGGACCCATATCAAAAACGCCCATGCTAAGAAAAAATGCTCCATTAACGCATAGGCATTTTACTGGCAGTTTTGAAGTGAACCAGTGTGAAAGTGTCCTTAGAAGCACAGTTCAGATGCGTTTTGGATGCATTTCTGCATGTGTGATTTTGACATGTTTCTGGTGCACTTTTGATGCTTTCCAGCGCATTTTTCCCCTTAAATTGGGACATGTGCGTTTGGGTTTTTTTTGTGTGTGAGCTTTGGATGCGTTTCCAGTATAATTCCGTTCATAAAAATGCAGCATGTTCTATTTTTTTTTTTTTTTTTTACTGGAATGCACTAGAACAGACCCAACTGGTGTGCACTATGCCATTGGAAACCCTATAACCTACTATCCTTGTGTTTCTGATGCAGAAAAAAATTAATAAAATAAAACTGGACTAAATGTTACGTGAACCATTCGTTGGCCCAACAGTTGTAAAAAAAAAATATATATAATAATTTTTCGACTGCCGAGCACTTTCCTCCTGCAGGCTTCATGTAGTATTATAATTGTAGCAGTGACTATACAAAATAAAATGTGACTTTAAAAATGTACTTTTTAGGCCATCGGACCCATGTAAGAGGTCTACTATATGTGTCCTTTTTTTTTTTTTTTGTACATTTTCGTTTAAGATTAGGTAGGTCTGTGTTGTTTTGAGTGTGTATGCAAAGGTTCATCATACATTATTGTGCCTACTGTGTCATTTGTGTTTGTGATTCCTTCCCAGCATTGCTCCTGATAGTAATAAGTTATGTTTCTTTTTGTAGGAGAAGCTCTTGTCACGGTCACTTCAAAGAGGTGAAGATCTTCAGTTTGACCAGGTAAGATTTGTCAAGTTTGGTAAAACAATCAAAAAGACAACTATTCATTTGTGGGTTCATTACAGTGGCTGTCATTATTACAGCTTGGGCCATATTTCTGTCTTTGGACGCTACCCCTCTCTATATGCACCACTAGATCAGGATGACGCTTCTTATCTGGAAGCTGCACTACCAAAAGGGGAGAGAGGGATCAGCATCCAAAGTATAAACTAATTACAAGTTGAGAGACGCACTTTGTTTCACATAGGAACATGTTCTTATGTTCCCTCATTGAGTAAGAAGCCCTCTAAAACCTTTTTTGGAAAAAAAATGACTTGCCTATATAGCAACTGCCTGTAACATTTACTAAAGATCCCGTGCAGTGCCTCTCCCATCACCGCCATCTTTCTTATGCCTGTTCTATGTGTCCGCATTTAGTCACTTTGTTTTTGGGATTCAGAATCTTCCCATTATGAGCGGATTATGTCACAGCTACACATAAGCAGTTTTGAAGAATAGGCATTTTATGTGTGCTCGATTTTTTTTCTTTTTCGCCCACTGTGAGTTTTCCATGGTTCAGTAACATCATCGGGTCATGGTATAGGTCAAACGATTGGGGGAGAGGGGCCAAATCATTGTAATTGTTAAAGGGCCTATTGGGCAAAGCAGAAGATTTCCTTTGCACGATTTCCTCTTGTCTCGGTTTTGGATCGAGTGGAACCTCTGTTCACTTTGGGAGATTTCTTCTCTTTTCGGTCTATTTGACTGCAATAAAAATATGCTTTCTAGTCGAGTTTTGAAGGTTTAGAAAATTTGTCAAGATTTTAGGCTACTTTCACACCGAGGCGCTTTAGGCCGCATACACACGGTCGGACAAAACCAATGAAAACGGACTGAAGGACATTTTCATCGGTCTAAACCGATCGTGTGTGGGCACCATCGGTCAGTTAACCTTCGGTCAAAAAATTTAGAACTTGCTTTAACTACTAGCCGACCGCGCACCGTCATTATACGGCGGCAGGTCGGCTCTCCTGGGCGAGAGCCCGTAGCTATACGTCCTATCGTATAGCCGCCACTAGGGGGCGCGTGCGCGCCGCCGGAGGCGCGCGCGCTCCCCGCTCGCCCCCGACTCCCGTGCGTGTGCCCGGCGGGCGCGATCGCCGCCGGGCACACGCGATCGCTCGGTACAGAGCGGGGAACGGGAGCTGTGTGTGTAAACACACAGCTCTCGTTCCTGTCAGCAGGGGAAATGCTGATTTTCTGTTCATACAATGTATGAACAGAAAATCAGTGTTTCCCCTAGTGAGGCCACCCCCCCCCCCCCCCCACAGTAAGAACACACCCAGGCATACTTAACCCCTTCCCCGCCCCCTAGTGTTAACCCCTTCACTGCCAGTGGCATTTTTATAGTAATCTAATGCATTTTTATAGCACTGATCGCTATAAAAATGCCAATGGTCCCAAAAATGTGTCAAAAATGTCCGAAGTGTCCGACATAATGTCGCAATACCGAAAAAAAAATCGCTGATCGCCGCCATTACTAGTAAAAAAAATATTAATAAAAATGCCATAAAAATACCCCCTATTTTGTAAACGCTATAACTTTTGCGCAAACCAATCAATAAACGCTTATTGCGATTTTTTTTACGAAAAATATGTAGAAGAATACGTATCGGCCTAAACTGAGGAAAAAAAATGTTTTTTTATATATTTTTGGGGGATATTTATTACAGCAAAAAGTAAAAAATATTAATTTTTTTCAAAATTGTCGCTCTATTTTTGTTTATAGCGCAAAAAATAAAAAACGCAGAGGTGATCAAATACCACCAAAAGAAAGCTCTATTTGTGGGAAAAAAAGGACGCCAATTTTGTTTGGGAGCCACGTCGCACGACCGCGCAATTGTCTGTTAAAGCGACGCAGTCCCGAATCGCAAAAAGTACTCTGGTCTTTGGGCAGCAATATGGTCCGGGGGGTAAGTGGTTAAAATTGAGCCGATGTCAAAACCGATGGTTAGTATGCAAAAGCATCGGTTAAAAATCCACGCATGCTTAGAATCAAGTCGACGCATGCTTGGAAGCATTGAACTTCGTTTTTTTTCAGCACGTCGTTGTGTTTTACCTCACCGCGTTCTGACCCGATCGGTTATTTAACCTATGGTGTGTAGGCACATCAGATCATCAGTCAGCTTCATCGGTTAACCGATGAGAACGGTCCGTAGGATCGTTCTCATCGGATGGATTGATCGTGTGTACAGGGCTTCACAGGCACTATAGCGTTAAAAATAGCGCCGCCACTCCGGCCAATCACAGCGCCGGAGTGCCGATAACCGGAAGTAACCTCAGGGAGATATGTCTGCCGCTGGAAGGGAAGATGAGGATGGCTTCAGGGGCTTCGATCTAAGGTAAGTAATGCGTAATGTATACACCGCTCCTAAAGCACCCCTGCCCATTGAAATCAATGGGAACTTCCGGCAAAGCGGAACTTTGTGGGTGCTTTTAGCTCTTTTTCAGACGCTAGCGGGGGTTAAAAGTGCCTCGCTAGTGGCCGAAAAGCGACGCTAGAACATCGGTAAAGCGACGCTAAAAATAGCGGGGCTTTACCGCTGACGCCCCAGTGTGAAAGTGCCCTTATTGTTTTTCTGTCCAAATAACACATCTGACCCAGATGTGAAGAATCTTTTCAGTTGGGGCACAGACAGTAGTTAAAATCTTTTACCAAGGAAATATTTATTATTATTCCATTAAAAGTATGTCTATATATCCACAAAACTCATCAAAATGTCACTTCAACTCCATCAGTTTTCTATCTGAAGAAAATTGAATTTGTATCAGTTGAATTTAATAGCTGTCGGATTATGGATAGGGCATTTGTAACAATTTGATGGGGACATTACCTTTTATATAGCTTTACATTTTCTGTGAACATTTGAAATTAAATAATAATAAATACATAATATCCATTTCACAAGATTGCTTGTGTACTTGTATTATTACTGTTCAACGTCCCATGGTAATTCCTCTTTTTTTCTTGCTATATGACTGAGGTTAGGGATGTAGGTACTTTCCATGAGGAATGAATGCGCTCCAAGGTTCTAACCTCTTTTATCACAAAAAACCTAAAGGAACTGGATGTACGTAAAGAGGAAAACTTTTTTTTATTACATAGATGACAACAACTATTATATTGTAACAATATGCCTAAATAATGTTGCAGTATATGTACATTTCTGTATATCTTCTTTTGTACTATTTAAAACTAACACAAACAGATAAAAAAGGATAAGTTCATTGGATTTGGAACATGTTGCACTTTACATCCTGCATATGGGTGTAACAAAAGGTGAACTTCTCCTTTTAAAGGTGGGGAACAATTATTATTATTATTATTTAAAAAAATTTTTTTTTTTTTTTGCTGCATTCTATATCTTATTGCGAAGGTGCTCCCTTATTTTTTGCCTTAAAGACACAACGGGAAGTAATAGTAAATCTAGATTTGGGGGGTGTCACCAGAACAAGTGACCCTATCTATTCCTGGTTCAGTGACAACGGTAAAATTTTGCATTTCCCAACAATATCTGGTCTTAGGAATTGGATTTAATGATGCTGGGTGTCATTCAACATGGAAGACAACTGACACAGGATTGCAGGATGGTCCTAGAGAGGATGTAAGTGTTGCAGCACTTTTAGAACTCCATTATAATTCAACTTGGGCGTTAAACTTCGTGAAATTATCTGAAAATTGCAATGTGTATGGCCAGCTTTACTATTTTTTTTTTTTTTTTTAATTCATAAATATTCAGAAGAAAGTTCTGCTTTTGAGTAGTTGGAGAAATCCTATACACTGTCTGGGGAATAAAAAATAAATAAAAATCCCTGCCGACACTTTTCTTATGCTAAGGCCCTTTAAAACGGCCTGTTCCAAATTCAAAAATCCCTGTCCACTCATTTCTGTAACTTTATAGACACGTGCAGCAGATTCGGTTCTTAATATCACCGTTTTAAACAGTCGTGCTATTAATGCACCAAATTCAAAAGCATTTACCTCCAATTCATAGATAACGAAACCAGGTAATTAAGACCAGCTGTAAGTTGTTGTACAGAGACTGGCAAAGTGCCTGTTTCTGTACGTAGTGTGGTTGAGTGACTTATTTGCTGCCACTACCCTATCCCCGTCACTGGTTGTTAAGGATGCTGCCAGTTTCTTACCTGACAGCCTTCTCACAACCAGTGATGCTGCAGTGGGTGAAGCTTGATGGGGAAGCTGAGACACTGAGACATTCCCCATCAGGTCTGTTCTCGCTTTATGATTAACTTCAGGCAGTGAATGTATTCATTAGCCAATAGCAGGGTGTTACTACCTTCTGTCAAACACAAGGGGAGTGGACCTGGTGAGGAACTAGTGTCTGTAATTCCTATCAGACTTTGCCACCCAGGTAAAAAGGTCCCTGCCACTGCTCTGTCTGTGTAACCGCTGCAGCGGCAGGTAGGAATCTATAAACATCCCGCCCTCAGTCCACCTCCACACACAGTGAGTACCCCAGGTTCATTTACCAGTCTGCAACAGGTATGTGAACCTCTCACTGGTAACAATATTTGTCATATAGAGGCATGGTGTACTTCTAAAAAAGCGTCTTAAGCCAGCCTTACACGATTCCAAACCTGCCGGATTCAGCAGGAACCTGCCAAGATTTAAATCACGTATGGGTAGGCTGTACCCAAGTTGACTGATTGATTAAACTTGGGTACACTCAGCCTGTCTGATTTTACATGCGATTATTGCTAGTGGCGGTTATAGCTGCTAGCAATAATCACTGTGTTTTCCCATCCAGAGTGGCTTCCTCTGCCACCCCTGCCTGAAGAACACAGTGGCTCCGTGGGAAGGATTCCCCGTCAACACTGACTGTGTTAATGGGGGGAATTGAGTGATTTTCTTTCCCGTCTATGGCTGGCCTTAGACACTTTTATAAATTGCACTGTATATGGTTCCCCTCTATGATTTATTTAAGTTATTATCAAGGGTGTGATTTAGATTGGCTAGTTTGCATAATAATATCCACCCTCCAAGCTTCAGAGAACTAAACGGCTATGCTTTTAAGGCTACATTCACAATGGCGATTTAGGGAAGTGAAAATTGCAGCGTCCAGCAGCGATCACCGCAAGTAAAGATCTGAAGATTTCTGCCATTGCAATTCGCAGCAGCCTAAATCGCTGGTGTGAATGTAGCCTAATAGGTGGGGGAAAGTTTGTGCTTAGACCAGTCATGTGCCTCTAACATTACATAACAAGGCTTCCGATTTTGTATTTACAAACTGTAGGATACTTAGTGCTTACGTGTAGAGAGGCAGACATGTGACTTGTGACCATTAGCAGAGTCTGCAGGTGCCAATAATTGCTCAGGAATTTCATTGCTCTTGCTTCTTGAACAAAGAGCCCTGCATTTTGTTAATTAACTTACCCATCCAGAACTGCTGGATGTGTTTGGTATGGCTTTGTGAGCAGAGAGGGTGCCAAGCTGAGCAAGCAATAATAGGGAGGATAGTTGTCAGACTGGCTGCTCACACTGTTTCCTCTAAACATTTTATATTTTGAGTCCTAATAAAACATTGGTTGAATTTGCTGCCAGAAACTTCAAGTATTAAAGAGATTACCAGACTCCTTACCTGGCCTTGTAGTACAGAAGAAAAATGAACTGATCCCGGGTAGAAAGAGCCTGCACCCTTTAACATTGAGTTTTATGCTCTGACCACAAATGGGGTTTAGGAGGAAAAATGCCATAGCTGATCTCTGTCTGAAATTGCCTGGCTATCATGCTAAATCAATGGCTTCATTACTTTTTAGCAGAACTTCACTCAAAAAGTGAAGTATATCGGCTTCACTCCCACCCTCCAACAGGCTTTTTTTTTTTGAAGGGAGGGAGCAAATGCCGATTTTTATTGTTACTTGCTCTCACTTTCACAATCCTTGCTTAAGTGACAATGACACACCTTGCCTTGCCCCTCCTGCAGCATCCTTGGACATGTCAAATGATCCAGGATGGTGCAGGACCATTCACAGAGCACCACGTGAGCTCAGGAGTGCGTAGTAGGGAGCCTGCTGTCGTTCCTCAGGAAGCCAGATCCACCTTCTAGATGGCGTGCAAGGGACCGGCAGCATTAAAGGGGTTGTAAAGGTACAATTTTTTTTCCTAAATGGCTTCCTTTATCTTAGTGCAGTCCTCCTTTCCTTTACTTACCTCATCCTTCGATTTTAGTTTTAAATATCCTTATTTCTTCTGAGAAATCCTCACTTCCTGTTCTTCTGTCTGTAACTACACACAGTAATGCAAGGCTTTCTCCCTGGTGTGGAGTGTCGTGCTCGCCCCCTCCCTTGGACTGCAGGTGAGTCAGGACGCCCACTAACACACAGCTCCTTTCTCTATCTGCAATGTAGAGAGCGTCCTGACTCTCCTGTAGTCCAAGGGAGGGGGCGAGCACGACACTCCACACCAGGGAGAAGGCCTCGCATTACGAGTTGTTGCTTGCAGCCCCAAGAATCGTAATACTTCTACGCTTTAAAAGTTCGGTAATTTAACATTCTTAATCTATATTATATTTATATATTCTAGTTTAGATGTTTAGTTTCCATAGTCCATTTGTCTTAGTCTGGGTATAGGTGTGCATTCTGAGGGTGTAGGGTGGATATTGGTTCACCTTTTCATGTTTTCTGAAAAGGCGAGCTAACCCTTCAAGTAAAGTGTAACTGCCTCAAAGCCTTAGGCCTCATGTACACAGGGTGTTAGAAAAAACAAGCTGCAAAGCCACTACCAGCGCCAGTAAAAATTGTAGCTTATTGCATTGGCGTTAATGCGCTTTTAGCCGCTAGCAGCGCTTCTCTGCTTCTCTTCAAAATCAATGGTTCCCTATGGGAGCCATCTTAACTGATCCGACTTTGAACCCATTAATTTGAATAGAAGTCGCAGCCAAGGTGGATCATCATGATCCGACTTGTGCTCTGAGGATCCTTTTCATTTTGGCGTGGAAGCTGAAGGCTCCCTAGACCCTTCGGTCTGGTATGGTTTTTAAGGGGAAACCCCTTGCCAAAAAAATAATATAAAGTGCCCCTCCAAATCCATACCTGACCCATATCTGACCATGCAGCTGGGCAGGTCTGAAAAGGGGAAGGTGAGCAGGTCTGGACCATACCAGGCCACACCCCTTCAAAATGGGGAGTGTGGTTACTTGGGGCAGGGGGGGCTCTAAACCCCCCCACCCCAAGCACCTTGTCCCCTTGTTGATGGGGACAAGAGCCTCTTCCGGACCAAACCTGGGGGCAGTGGTTGTGGGGGGTCTGCGGGCAAGGGGCTTATCGGTATTTGGAAGCCCCACATTAACATTGGGACAAGGTGCTTTGTGGTGGGGGCTGCAGCAGAGCCCCCCTGCCCCAAAGCACCCACATCCCTCATGTTGAGGGCCTTTGGTCTGGTATGGTCCGGGGGGTTCACTCGCTCACCCAACCCCCACCTGACCTGCCGAGCTGCATACTTGGATAAAGGGCTGGTTTGGAACTTGGGGGGGACCCCACTACGTTTTTTTTTTTTTTCTCATTTGGGCATGAGATTCCCTCTCAAGACCCATACCAGATTCAAAGGACCCATTATGGATCCCCACACCCCTTTTTTTGGCGTGGGGTTCCCCTTCAAGATCCTCAGAGCAAAAGTTGCACCACAAGTCGGATCACGGTGATCCGACTTGGATGCGTCTTCCATTGAAATCAATGGGCTGAAAGTCGGATCAGTTAAGACGGCTATCATAGGGAACTATAGATTTTGACATGTCAATAAAAAAACTGACTAACGCTGTATTTAACATTTACACACGTTTACAAGCAGTTGGCGTTTTGAAATACCGGTAAGCTACAGTCCTGAACGCGATTTATGTGCTTTAAAAAAAAAATGCCTGTAACCTCAACTGCCTCTAACCTGTAAACGACGGAGTGTACATGTACACGTAAGATAACATTGAGGACTGCTGAAAAAAACGCCCAACTGCTCCTAAACATGAGTTTAGCAACTGCAGTTGACGTGAGGCCTAATTCTGTACATGGTCCTTCCATTAGCAATGGACAGCGCAATACATCAACCATGGCAAAGGGCTTGAATTATATTAAAGTGCTTGTGTGCATCCCTTGGTATTTGTAATTGCATACCTCATAAGCAGGGGAAGTATGTGGAGGATGTGATCCAGTAAAAATGTGGGTAGAATCAGTTGTATATATGTACCCTTCCGCAGCCATTTTTATCATTTTATTTTCATGTATAATGTGGTGTTGAAAGTATGATTAATAAAATGGTAAAGCTCTCAGAAAATACAAGCATGACTTGATTTGATTACACGCACCCCTTCTTTCATTGTGCGGCTTTTCTTCATTTTAAGCTTTTTTTGCCAAGGGGTAGATTGTTGTTTGTATTTTCATATTTTATGTTCTCGCTGTGAAGGCCTCACCCACTGCTACACAAGTCTTTCTGAAGTACCTTTGTGCAGAAGGAATAAGAACTTGTTAAAGATGAACCCCCGTCTGATATGAAAAACATAGCTTTGTAACCATTAGTGCACCCTATGCCCAACTCCAGGATATTTCCATATATCTGACATTCCTGTCCTAGTGGTTATAATTTCCTCCCAGTCAAGCTACTACAAATTTCTATATAAGGGAACTTGCATCCAAAACTTTATCTTAATGATTTGTCCAGGACTTTGCTGCCGCCAGTACCTTCCTGTTAGACAGTATATAGTTGGGCTCAATGGCTGTTGGGAACGGCCAGGGCTATACTGTGACCGTACAAGCTCTAGCTGAAATGTCTTCTAGAACAGGGGTCTTCAGACTTTCTAAGCAAAGGGCCACTTTACTGTCCTTTTAGAAAATGCCCCAGCATCAGTAGGCATAAACCATGCCCCATCATTGGTGTGAAACCCACTGATACCCATTGTTGGTATCAGTGGGAAAAATTGTGTCAAATCGATGCTGTCAGTTTGTGGAATAGTGCCCCATTGATGGTGTTGATGGAATAGTGCCCTATCGATGGTGTCAGTTGGAGAATAGTGTCCCATTGATAGTTGGTGGAATGGTGCCCCAAGGGTCAGATAAAGGCAAGCCAAGGGCCCCTTAGCCGCAGTTTGGAGACCACTGTTCTAGAGCATCATACTAACAGGATTTGCTGCAAAAAGCCCCTGCCATCAACCGGAGATATTAGTAGTACAAAAAAAGATTGTAATGCATGTAACAAAAAACATCAATAAAACATCGCTATTAGGGATAGTTCTTTAATAGGGAAGTTGGAGGCGCTCTGAATGTTTTACTAACATGCAGCTATTAAAAGAGAAGTATGGCAGTGCTTTTCTTTTCCTAATTATACTTACCTCAGTGGATGCAGCATCAGACCGATGCTGCATCTGTCCCATGGCGTCTCTGTACTAAGAACTGAGCCACGAACACCGCCGATGGCTCAGTTTTCTCACTTCCCTGAGCGGAGAGATGCTGCCTGTCAGTCAACATCTCTCCTGCTCTGCTCCTCCCACGCTCACTAGAGCGCTGAGCTGTGGAGGGGCAGGGAGTGCAAAACGGGTCACAGGAGTGCAAAACGAATTGCGCTCCTGTGACCCTTGGGAGAAGTTCAGGCTGGACTTCTCCATTAAGTCCATTAAAACGTATAGATAAGCCATAATTAGGGAGAAAGGCAATCTTTACCTCGCATACAACAAGTACCTGGCCTATGAGCACCTGTTTGATTTTTGCCAAGAGATTCAGTATGTAGAAAATTTGCACACATGTAGGGGCAGATCCACAAAGAAAGTACGCCGGCGTATCTACTGATACGCCGGCGTAATTTCAAATTTCCCGCATCGTATCTTTGTTTCGAATCCTCAAAACCAAATACGACGGCATCTGGGTTAGATCCAACAGGCCTACGTCTTCGTACGCCTTCGGATCGTAGATGCAATTCTTCGGCGTCCGCTGGGTGGCGTTCCCGTCGTAATCCGCGTTGAGTATGCAAATTGGCTATTTCCGACGATCCACGAACGTACGAGCGACCGTCGTATTCTTTTACGTCGTTTCCGTTCGGCTTTTTTTGGCGTATAGTTAAAGCTGCTATTTGGTGGCGTACGCAATGTTAAGTATGGCCGTCGTTCCCGCGTCTAATTTGAAAACATTTTATTTTGTTTGCGTAAGTCGTCCGTGAATGGGGCTGGACGTAATTTATGTCCACGTCAAAACTAATGACGTCCTTGCGACGTCATTTAGCGCAATGCACGGCGGGAAATTTAGGGACGACGCATGCACAGTTCGTTCGGTGCGGGGACGCGCTTCATTTAAATGAAACACGCCCCCTACTCGCCGCATTTGAATTCCGCGCCGTTACGCGGCGAGAGATACACTACGCCGCCGTAACTTACGGCGCAAATTCTTTCTGGATTCAAACCAAAGCCGGGTAAGTTACGGCGGCGTAGCGTATCTCAGATACGCTGCGCGGGTGCAGTTCTATGTGGATCTGCCCGTAGTATTTTGCAGTAGACTAGACAGTGAACTATAGTATCTGAGGCATTAGGATTGTAATGTACGTGGCCAGCTTGAGCCCAGTGTTGACTTTCCTGATGCAGAGAACCATGGAAGTTGCAAATAGGCATGCTGGTATTTGTCCTTCAGCGCTTGTTATTAAAGAATAGGTTACCCCAACATTTTACATTTCTGATATGTGTCTGTTATACCATATACTTGTGTTAAAGAGTATCCTGTTCTCTTTGTATTGCTTCCTTCCTTGTGTTAAATACCCTGGCAGGACATCTCTCCTATTTCAAACTGACCACTCTAGGCATAAGAGCATGGCCAGTTTTCTGGCTGTGCTGGGAGCTCAGCCTGCCTGTCCTCCAATGATCAGTCATGTGCTGACACCCCCCCCCTTTCCTGCATAGCTGTTCACTGGGAAGATCAGTGTAGTTGCTGCTTCTCCACCCTCACTTCTCCAAGCCCCTTATGCAGCCGAGAGTAGAGAATATTTTACAGTATATATATATATATATATATGTGTGTGTGTGTGTATGTATGTATGTGTGTATGTGTATATATATATATATGTATGTATGTGTATATATGTATGTATGTATATATGTGTACGTACGTGTGTATATATATATATATATATAAATATATATATATATATATATATATAAATAATATACACAGACACAAATGTTTTATCTTTTTATTTCTATTTTACACTGAATGGGTTGTTTTACAAGGTAAAGGGTTCACATATACTGTACTTTACACCTTTGGCCATTGGAAGGAAGACCTTGATTGACCAGAGCAAACTACATGCCTATAGGCTCACATATTATAGCATAGGGTAGGTCACTGCATGGGAAGGCGATCTCCATTAGGTTTCCTGATTCTATTATAGTGCCATATGTATGACCGTATTTTTGGAAAAAGGAACTGTTAAGTGAAAGATAAATATTACCATGTATACTTTGTGATAAACTCTTTTATCGCCTGATAAACTATGAGCTGTCTGCTAAAAGAAGCTGTGCTAACATGGAATTAAACCATCATGGCAACACCCTGATCTTGGCGCTCTGTGACCTCCGGTTAAACAGACCAGTCTTTTATTTAGTAGAACTTTTACAATGTATGGGCCGTTTAAGGATATGTATTTGTCTGGCCATTCACTATTGTTTTTCTTTCCTGTTTGACAGGTGATCAGTTGTATGAGCTCTGTAGCAGAGCACTGTCTCCCCTCATTACTCCGCACCTTGTTTGACTGGTATAAACGACAAAATGGGACTGAAGATGAATCCTATGAATACAGACCTCGTTCGAGCACAAAATCTAAAGGGTAAGCATGATAAGGTTCTCATTACACAATGGGACCCTGTAAAACAACATCGGACACCTCGATTTTATTATCTGATCAATGGGCAATTCGATCAAAATGATTGAATCGTCAAAACGTTAAATAGACATAACTTCCCTTCCGATCCATTTAGACCTGATTTAGCCATAGTAGAAAATTCTTGATTGTCTTCCATTGGTCTTCAGCAATGAGATGCTTTGTTCATGAATTAGATTGTATTTCTATTGTTCAGATTATGAGATTATATAGTAAAGTTCTATTAAGTATCAATGGACCTTTTGTGGAACAAATAGATACAACATAAATACTATATTGTATAAAAACAATCTTTTATTTGTATCAATTAAAACATCACTATAAAAATTGTCTGTTTGGGGGTTTACACAATGTGCAGTTCCAAGACTACCCAAATGCATTTAGATAATCTTCATGAGTACATGTGAACCAAATGAATTTGATGAAACCCACAGTTGATCTTTGAAAACAAGAATTACCAGCTGGACAACACATCAGGTGAAGTTTTTTTTTTCTCCCATAGGGGTAGAGCCAAAGTTTTTCAATTGTAGAGTGTTCTCAAGGATAAGAGTCTACCCGAGATCTAGTCAGCAAAGTATTTTCTATGTTGTTAGAGCTTCATGGACGGTCATATATCTCCATATACACCCCTTTTTGAAATTAGAAATCCCTTATGGCTCAAAACAGCAGCAAGGACTCCCAAGTTGTAACTGGTATGAAAAATCAAAAAAGTAAATAAATCCTATATTTATAGATAATCCCACCAAATTCACCTATGTAATATGGTTACAAGCCGGGAGTCCTTGCTGATGTTTTGAGTTATAAGGGATTTCGTAAAGGGATCAGGGCCGTCTTTAAGGCAGGGCAAAAGAGGAAGCTGCCCAGGGCCCTGTCATTGTTGTAGGGCCCAAAGCAGATGTCTCATACTTGCCAACTATCCCAGTTTAAATTCCCTTGTCCCTTGAAGCTTTAGTCCTTTGCTGTGTCCTGATATCTCACTGTGAAGTGCTGCAACTAATGCTGCCCAGCTCCGCCCTATTGTTGTGTACTCATCTGCAGGCCCTGTCATTCATATGTAAATCATGGGGGCATTCATATGTATATCATGCCCCTCTGCAGTGAAGAGATTATGTTCTGTAACCTCCAGCAACCAATCAGTAAGCAGTATTACTGTACAGTAATCTCTAGCAACCAATCAACAAGAAGAAATCATGTGCTGTAACCTAGCAACTAATCAGTGAGCCCTGTAATGTGTGCTGTAACCTCTAGCAACCGGTCAGTAAGTGGTAATGATATGCTGTAACCTCTGGCAACCAATCGGAATCACTGCCTGATCTGATACAGTAAACTGATTTTATATCTAGCTGATATTTATTGTATGTCTCAGAGCAGGTGGAGAGCAAAGTTGCATGGGGGGGGGGGGGGGGGGGCAAGAAAATGTTTGCTCAGGGTCCAATCAACATTAAAGACGGCCCTGAAAGTGATGATGTATGGAGTTATACCACCAATCATGTATGTAGCTCTAACATCATGGAGAGCACTTTGGTGACTAGCTCTTGGGTTCACTCTTATCCATTGAGACCGGATATAATCAAAATATTGTGTCTTTCAGCCCTCCTATACCAAGATACACCCCTATGGGAAAAAAGACTTCACCTGATGTGTTGTCCAGCGGATTGCCTTGTTTGTTGTTTTTTTATTTTTATTAATCAATTGTGGGTTCCCTCACATTGGTTTGATTCACATGTACTCCTGAGGAAGATCATCGAAACTCATTGAGTTTACATGTGGATTGTCTTGGATCTGTTCATAATGTAAACCCCAAGCAGACACAATTCTTATTGTGATCTTTTGGTAAATAAAATATTGTCTTTATACAATATAGTATTCATGTCGTATCTGTCCGTTCCATAAGTCCATGGCTAATGGAAATTTGTTATGTATACTGATATACAGGGATGTGAACATATAGCACGCACAGCCTTGGTCCCAATTACTATACAAATTATAAGATTGTATGGTGGAAACAGACGCAATTCTAACAATCAAAATCCTTACCAATCGAATGAGTTGTCCAGAGTTGACCAATTATATCAGGAGTGATTGATCGAAATACAAATCAATAATTTATGAAAGATTGTCATGTGCCCAATTATTATCTAAATAGTTATCATTTGGCCGGTGGCCAAAATGGAAAATCTCTGAAATTGCTGACCATTTGATGTCCGTAGCTAATCATGTCTCCATCAATCACCCACCTGCAAAAAAAGGCAATTTATCTTTCCAGTGGTCAGTGTCTTCAAATGCCATCGCCTCCCTGCTCCCATCCCACTGAAAGTATTTGACTGATCAGATGAGTCAAATCACTGTCTCCCCATTGCACACAGTGGTTCCTTTTCATCGGCTTCAAAGTTATGCAGTGATGTCCGAGCCAGCAGGAGGAACCACAGCATCTAATAGTGAGCAGGTATTGTGAACTCTAAAATAGATAAGAGATGGGTATTTTTCCTCCTCTTTTAGCAGATAACTTGGTGTACAGGTGACCCTGTGCTTCACACCATTACTTTAAAGTGGTAGTAAACAGCAGTTGAATAAAAAATAAAAATAATCCACTGCAAGGCAATGTCATAATGTGCTAGTATGCATCGCAATATGAGAGACTTTCCTCAAAATGAAGCCCTCCAGCACCAAGCTGACACAGCTGAGAAAGCTTCCATCTTCCCCCAGTCTTCCTTCTGGGTTCGTTGCTGCCGGGGGTGGGATGATCCTACTCTCGTGCATGCGTGCCGGAGCCGCCGTTTACGGCACAGGCTCTGAAAGTCCAGCTTACAGTGCCGTCACCGGCTGCATGCACTCAGAAAATCTCCTAAATGTTGCACGTTTATGAGAGTATCTACAGGTAACCCTTATTATAGGCTTACCTGTAGGTATAAATGGTATAACAGCATTTACTACCACTTTGATAGAATTTGTCATTCATTTTTATTTACTGTCATATTCTTAAAATGAAGCTAGCTCAGAGATTTGTTTTTAAACCTCAACTCGGGGCAAAAAAAAAAGTGTTCACATGCAGTGAGTGGGGCTGTGCCTGCACTGCTGAAGTCAACTGTTTGTTTTGTCTCAGCTCGAGGAGAAAGTATATACTCAACTTGTCCTTCATTTCATTGAAAAACATTGCTCCTTCACGGTCCAATGGTGGACTGTTCCTGGACTATGGAGCCTTCTCTGAGCTTGATAATGTCAGGAACAGTCCACAATTCAAGACTGCTGGAGCACAGGGGGCCGGACCGGTGTATTGGGGGATTCGAGGATTAGGCAAGTAATGATGGCCATACACTATATGAAAAATTGGCCAAACACATTTTCAAAAAACGAGCATTCGGCCATGAGAGTAAACGATACTGCCATTGTGTAATGACCAATAAATCGTTCAGTGGACATAAATGAATCCATTTATTTTTTTTCATTTTTTTACATATACCTAGTGCAAACAATTTGGACGGGAAACACATTAACCTTTCAATTTATCGTTCGTTCGGCAGAAAATTTACAAACTTGTCCTTCGTTTTTTTTCTACTTAAAAATGTTCCAACGATTACCGATTTTGTGCCCATTAACTGACCGAAAAACAAACGAACTGGACAAATGTCCGAATTTTGGCCGATTTTTGTATAGTGTATGGCCAGCAATAGTCTCCTTTCCAATAAACAAAAACTACGACTTAATCTTCGTAATGTAAAAAAAAAAATTTTGCCTGGAGATGGGCTTTAAAGCAGAGGTTTACCCAAATAATATCTATATCAGACCAACTTCTTTATACTTCTAACATGTACAGTCCGCTTTTTTTTTTTTTTTTTACGCTGTACATACTGTATTATCTATATTTGCAATCTGGCTTCCGGGTACTTCTCCCCGCGGGAGTAGGCGTTTCTATGCTGAGGAGGAATGTCCTCTGGGAGGTCGCCCAGATGATTGACGTCCTTTCAGAAAAAGTTCCCCCTGGTGGAGGATAAGGCCCCGCCCCCCGTATTGCATAGAAGCATCACGAGTCACGGCGTTTCCGAAAGAAGCCGAACATGAAGAAGCTCTATACGGCGCAAGCGCAGTCAGCTCTACACGGCTCCTAGTGTTGCATGTTCGGCTTCTTTCGGAAACGCCGTGACTCATGACGTGCCTACGCAATACGGGGGGCGGGGCATTATCCGCCAGGGGGGAACTTTTTCTGAAAGGACGTCAATCATCTGGGCGACCTCCCATTGGACATTGCTCCTCAGCATAGAAATGCCTACTCCCGCTGGGAAAAGTACCCGGAAGCCAGATTGCAAATATAGATTATACATACCGTAAAAAAAAAATGCGGACTGTACATGTTAGAAGTATAAAGAAGTTGGTCTGATATAGATGTTATTTGGGTGAACCTCCGCTTTCATTTAAATTTTATGGTACACTTTGAAATAAAGTTTTACTTTGCCTATATTTTAAACTCCTGGTTTGCATCCACATATCGCACGGCTGAAATGATGGTAAAGTTAGATTCATTCTACCACAAAACTCTGTAGAGCTAAATCGGAACCTTGTACACTACTTGATGTGGATGTGCATAGCTAATGATTTCAGTCTTCTGTAACAGGAATGAACAATGAGGCCCTTTGATGTAAGCTATGGCAAATGTCAAATAAATGGAGGCTATAAAAATCTTTATCTGTTAATCTTTTGTCTTCCAGGGATGAGCAGCAGCGAGAGCGAGACTACTTACTTGAAAGAAGAGACCTGGCTGTAGACTTTATTTTTTGTTTAGTTTTAGTAGAGGTCCTAAAGCAGGTAAATTCTAACTTATCTACTCCAGTCTATTTTTTGCATTGTACTGTGTGTGCTGTGTTGGTTTCCTTGCATGTATCATTAGCACTGCAAATGAGATGAGATTTAGTTGTTGTGGGAATTATGTATCATGGCCAAGTTTTTTTTGCTGTCTGTGTCTGTTAGAGTTGTTCTCTTTTGTGTCCTGGTGACTTTTGTCACTGAGACAAAAAGTAAGAGAAAATCCCACATTTTTAGTTTTTGACCAGAACATGAATAAAGAGGAAATCTTTAAATGGGGACACTAGTTCCAAGGACAACTGTCTTAGAGGCAATTTTTTTTTCTCACCTCTTTTCTTTACAGGTAAATAAGATGGTGAAGTAGATATGGCGCTGTTCTATTAGTTGATGTATGCCTGAATGGCAGGAGGTGGTAAAGTGGCTAGTGCTTAATGTGTGGTCTAAAGAGACCCAAACCTTCTCCCTTACCACTTAAGGGACCGAGCCTGTTTTTCACACTCGGTTTTTACAAGTTAAAAACAAGTTTTTTTTGACAGAAAATTACTTGGAACCCCCAAACATTATACATTTTTTTTATAACACCCTAGAGAATAAAATGGTGGTCACTGCAATACTTTTTGTCACATCGTATTTGCACAGCGGTCTTACAAGCACACTTTTTTTTGAAAAAAAAAAACTTTTTTTAATTAAAAAATAAGATAACAGTAAAGTTAGCCCAATTTTTTTTATATTGTGAAAGATAATGTTACGCCGAGTAAATTGATACCCAACATGTTGCTCTTCAAAATTGCGTCCACTCGTGGAATGGCGTCAAACTTTTGCCCTTAAAATTCTCCATAGGCGACGTTTAAAAAATTCTACAGGTTGCATGTTTTGAGTTAGAGGAGGTCTAGGGATAGAATTATTGTTCTCGCTCTGATGTTTGCGGCAATACCTCACATGTGGTTTGAACACTGTTTTCATATGCTGACGCTGCTCACACATGCGTTCGCTTCTGCGCGTGAGCTCATCAGGACGGGGCGATTTAAAACATTAATTTTTCTTATTTATTTTACTTAATGTTTTTGATTTTAACACTTTTTTTTTTTTTTTATTGGATTTCTTTTATTCCTATTACAAGGAATTTTTACATCCCTTGTAATAGGAAAAAGCATGACAGGTCCTCCTAAATATGAGATCTGGGGTCAAAAAGACCTTAGATCTCATATTTGGACTTAAATGCAATAAGAGAAAAAAAAAATCCCTTTCAGACGTATGGCTGGAAGTGACGATTTGACGTCGCTTCTGCCCTACAGTGATATGGCTCCGGTAAGCGGGAGGGGGCCCTCTCCCGCCGCCGATAAAAGTGATCTTGTGGCGTATCCGCTGCAGACACCACTTTTATATTGTAGCGGACCGACCACTGAAGAAGAGGATACCAGGGTTATGGTAGCTAGCTGCTACCATAACGGTATTCCTCTTCAAACAGATCACGTATAAGGACGGTGGGCGGTCCGGAAGTGGGTAATTGATGTGCTGGGATTAATTGTGGTAATATTAATGCCTATAGCAGGTGTCCTCATTCACCTATTGGTGGCGATACAAAAAAAATCTCTGTGTTTAAGTCTCAAATAGGGAAGCTAAACAATATGAAAACATTTATACATTTAGAATTCTTATAATGTGCAAAAAATAGAAAAAAAATATATAAACAATTGTGCAAAATAATGAAATAAAGTCTTATTCCTATAATTAAAGTGGTTGGTGCTCAAAGGTGCTTGTAAACAGAAGAGTGATCACAATATGTGTGGCTTATCCGTGCTCCGTGGTGCACTCACCAGATGTTTCTTCCCCGCCTGGGGTATACACAGTATTTGCCACTGTGTAACACCCCGGGAGATGGCCAATCCGAGATGTTTTAATAATTCTCCAATAGTTTAACATGTGAAGGAGAAAAGGACGCCCAATAGTGTAATACTATTAAAAACTTTTATTTTATTAAAATATGTGGAAATGTACTCACATTTGATACAATTCATTTGAGCATGTAATGCTGACACTAACGCTGTTAAGAATCCTGTTTGTAATCTCAACCGGAAGTGATGCCACCTAAGTTTCTGGGATAACCTCAGGCGTGTTCAGATTATAGTCCAAACCCACCTGAGCTATGCCACCAGGAATCTCCTGCTTTACAGGGTGAATGGGGCATTCCTTGCCCTGCAACCACATGTAAACACCTTGTGCATGCACGGTTGCAGGATGGGAAATGTCTTGCTTGCTTACCGTTGGTTTTGTACAGTGACCGCTTTCTAGCAAGATAGCTACCGGTAATCCTTATTTGTCTTTAATTTAACAACTGTTGTTGTGTATTGCTTTCAAAAAGTTGGCCAATTTCATTCATCATGGGATCCGTACGTAGGGAAGGGCCCTAATTCTAAACAAGGTTCTTAAGATAATCACCGATTGGTATCATTATTTATATTATGCTGATCGTCAATTTGTTTATTTACATACAAGTTAGTTTGTTTCATATTTACATGTTACTTTAAAAAAGCTAATTTTGAAATTTCTATACATCATTTTTAATGATTAGTTTGGGGGATAAAATAAGAGAAATACTAGAAGGCTGCATACATTTTAAAAACCCCATTTTCACTTGTGAAAATCTAAATAGTGAAGGTTATGTATTCACTAGAAAGAAGGATCTTTAGGTGCTCTAGTAATTTCCTTAAATGGTGCTAAAATCCCTTTGTATAGTCAGATTAGTACTGATTGATTTGTCACTGGTCCTGCCACAACTAAAGACCTTGTCATCAGCTGAACATAAAATAAAAAAATGTTTTTCATCTTATTGTTTATTATCTTTGAGTATTACTGGTGGTAATGTTCTTTTCTGTTACAGATTCCTGTTCACCCAGTTCCAGATCCCCTAATACAGGAAGTTCAAAACCTGGCTTTTAAGCACTTTAAACACAAAGAAGGGTATGTCCGCATACATCTGTTTGACCCTCTTGTTGTGATTAATCTGAATTTTGTAAAATTAATTGAAATTTCTAACTGCCTTTGTTAATTATGCCAGTTCTATTCTGCTTTATTAGGATTTTGGATATTTTAGTACCATGTTGTCTGTGTAATGGGTTAGTATAGGAAATAGGTTAGTATAGGAAAATGGATGTGTGTATAAGGTTTATAAACAGAAAATAATGTTGCGCTGTTAAAGTGCTTAAAATATATTCAATAAAATACAGTACTATTGCACCACCAGTACTCATAACAGTACATATAAGTGTAAAAAGTTCATATAAATACCATTTGTAATAGCATGCAATCATAAATAATATGTAAACAGATGCCAAAAACTCAGTGCTGTCATGCAAAAATTCCTTCACTTGCCAAGTCCAGAAATGTGACATAAAAAATTATTAGTATCAAATAGTCCCAAACACAATATCAGTGTTGGAAGTGGTGCTGCACATGCGCCTTTCCTGTCCAAATAGAGCTCCAAGTGATCACTTATTGTGCTTCACACATATATGACAAATAGACTCTTATCAGACATGAAGACCCTTTATTACAGGGTCTGACCATGAATCGGTGAGAAAACCCCTCACTGTGGGTATGGAAAATGACTCCCTTCAGAGGACCCATTTAGCAATTGGACCATTAATAAGGATCTCCAGGTCACACAGTAAGTCAGATGTCATACACTAATCATAAGCCAAGCAAGTATGAAAAGAGGAAGTAAAACACTCATTGCGCAATTAACATTAAAATGCGTTCTTATTAAAGGGGTTGTAAAGGTTTTTTTTGTTTTAAATAACAAACACGTCATACTTGCCTCCTCTGTGCAAGGGTTTTGTACAGAGCAGCCCTGATCCTCCTCTTCTGGGGTACCTGTCAGCACTCCTCTTCTCTAGTGCCCCCACGGAGAGCCACATTCCATGGGGGCAATCATGCAGATACGCTCCTGAGTCCTGCTGCTGCGTCCATTGACACAGACAAACTCAGCTCTGCCCCCAGCTTTTGTGTCACTGGATTTGATTGACAGCAGCCGGAGCCATTGGCTCTCATTGCTATCAGTCTATCCAATGAGGACCTGAGACTGCGGCTGGAGCTGCTGTACTCGTTCCTGTCGCTGGAACGATGGGGTTCAGGTAAGTGAAAGGGGGGCAGCTGCACAACAGAAGGTTTTTCACCTTAATGCATAGAATGCATTAAAGTGAAAAACATTGAGGGTTTACAACCCCTTTAAGACCAATAATATACTCAAGTGTGATAAACATCAGGCATTCAATATGTATATCGTGCTGACGTCATCACTATGACCTCTGCCCGATGTACGTTTCGTCGTAGAAGACGTCATCACTGGGGCAACGGAGATGGGCCTTCCAGCAACTAGACAACACTAGGCACTCTCCCAAGGCAAACCATAGTGGACAGGATGATGATGTGATGAGTAGGCCACACATCCTTGTGGTTTAAAACACATCATTCCGACTGTAGGTATGGTAGGTATTTTTTTTAAACAGACCTAGCTTATAAGTTTGAAATGAAGCCTGTTACATCTGAGGGCTTGGCTGAAAATCTTTTGAGACTTCTTTTCCCTAGGGGGTTGTATGAGGCAAAGAGCCTTGTGACTACAAGTGTTTAAAATAACCATTACACTGTGCTTCTAGTATCCAGCCAGCTGCTATCTGTAGGCTTTAAAGTGTATGTTAAAATGAAAAGGAGAAAATGTTTGGTTAGTAGAACCAAGTAGCTAGAGCTGAACTCCAGGCAAACATCCATGCACTCCTGCCAGAAAGCACAACCCATCCTGGTGCTCCCTTGGTCTTCCCTGCTACTCTAACTTTTATTTTGCTAACTTTTTTCTCTGTGTTAGCCTACAATTGTACCAATATGGAAAAACTACATACCAAGGAGATCACCACTCTACTTTCTCCTCCACGTAAGCCTCATACACAAAATATCAGGCGAATGATCGTTTGTTTTTTTGCATGTTAGTCTTATATCAAAAACCCAATAGGCTACTAAAGTTACAAAAATTCTTGAATACTGTACTGGTTAGACTGAAATTGTACAATCTGGTATTGTACGAGAAAAAAAATAGTTTGCCCCTTCTGATAATTTTGCATGAACTGTCATGATTGGCTCTTGAAAACTGTGTACTAAAGATCAGATTCTCGTACAATCGCTGTATTTTTCGTCCGATTTTCTTGTCTGTACTTGCCATTCGTTTGGGCAAGGCAAGTGTTGAGTAGACCTCAGTTAGCTTTTAGTGCTGCCCCCCTTTTTCTTTCAGCCCAAGTGCTATTGAGTTGGGGTTTACAAAGGCTGCGGTATCAAGACAAAGTCAGATATTTTAATCGGCTGTATTTAAAATACATTTTTTTTTTTTTATGAATTCAGAACTTGATTAAATAGTGTCTGTTTAAGCCTGCAATAGAGTTTGGCCTCATTTGCACAGATGTGCATAGCAGTGGGGTTAGAGGGTTCCAGGAGGTGCATATTGGGCGGCACGAATATGGAAATTCTTTGACTTCACACAGAATGTATCACTGTGACTTCTTGGGTGTATACATATGGGGCGGGGTATAAATGTTCCTCTGCAGAATAAATATGATCTTTTCCCTCAGGAACTCTAGTGTCTTAAGTCTTTACAATAACCGTCAAAATAGAATTGAAAAGATTGATGTTTTTGCATAGAAGTTTCCACATTGCATAACAGCACTTTGTTTACTTAGGACCATAGTAATCTAATATCCGCCTTATCTTGTTTACTTGAGAGTGGAAGTGATTGCATTAGTTGGGACATGCACTCTTATCATGCTATGTACATATATACATTGCTACCGACATGTATACATTGCTACCGATGGCAACAATTTTCAGAAATGAACGGTTGGGCTGTAAAGTAATTTATGTAGTTATTAACAGGGTTATTGTATTTTTGAATAGTGAATGTACTCTGTTCAGGCAGTTAAACTTCTAAAATGTCTGGCTACAACCTGCATTGTAATACACCAAAGTGGCATTAAGACAGCCACAGATATGTATGCGTGTGTGTATATATGTGTGTGTGTGTATATATATATATATATATATATATATATATATATATATATATATATATAGGCAGGTCCATAAATATTGGGACTTCGATACAATTCTAATCTTTTTGGGCTCTATACACCACCACAATGGATTTGAAATGAAACAAATACGATGTGCTTTAACTGCAGTTTTTCAGCTTTAATTTGAGGGCATTTACATCCAAATCAGGTGAACGGTGTAGGAATTACAACAGTTTGTATATGTGCCTCCCACTTTTAAAGGGACCAAAAGTAATGGGACAGATTAACAATCATAAATCAAACTTTCACTTTTTAATACTTGGTTGCAAATCCTTTGCAGTCAATTACAGCCTGAAGTCTGGAACGCATAGACATCATCAGACGCTGGGTTTCATCCCTGGTGATGCTCTGCCAGGCCTCTACTGCAGCTGTCTTCAGTTCCTGCTTATTCTTGGGGCATTTTCCCTTCAGTTTTGTCTTCAGAAAGTAAAATGCATGCTCAATCGGATTCAGGTCAGGTGATTGACTTGGCCATTGCATAACATTCCACTTCTTTACCTTAAAAAACTATTTGGTTGCTTTCGCAGTATGCTTTCGGGTCATTGTCCATCTGCACTGTGAAGCGCCGTCCAATGAGTTCTGAAGCATTTGGCTGAATATGAGCAGATAATAATATTGCCCGAAACACTTCAGAATTCACCCTGCTGCTTTTGTCAGCAGTCACATCATCACTAAATGGAAGAGAACCAGTTCCCTCTGTATTCACTCTGGTGAAGTCTTCTCTTGATTGTTGACTTTGACACACATACACCTACCTCCTAGAGCAGGCATATGTAATTAGCGGACCTCCAGATGTTGCAAAACTACAAATCCCATCATGCCTCTGCCTCTAGGAGTCATGCTTGTGGCTGTCAGAGTCTTGCTATGCCTCATGGGACTTGTAGTTCTGCAACAGCTGGAGGTCCGCTAATTGAATATCCCTGTCCTAGAGAGTGTTCTTGATCTGGCCAACTGTTGTGAAGGGTGTTTTGTTCACCAGGGAAAGAATTATTTGGTCATCCACCACAGTTGTTTTAAGTGGTCTTCCGGGTCTTTTTGTGTTGCTGAGCTCACCGGTGCATTCTTTCTTTTTAAGTATATCTCAAACAGTTGATTTGGCCACACCTAATGTTTTTGCTATCTCTCTGATGGGTTTGTTTTGTTTTTTCAGCCCAATGAAGGCTTGCTTCACTGATAGTGATCGCTCTTTGGATTTCATATTGAGAGTTGACAGCAACAGATTCCAAATGCAAATAGCACACTTGAATTTAACTCTGGAACTTTTATCTGCTCCTTGTAAATGTGATAATGAGGGAATAATACACACATGGCCATGGAACAACTGAGCAGCCATTACTTTTGGTCCCTTAAAAAGTGGGAGGCACATATACAAACTGTTATAATTCCTACACCGTTCACCTGATTTGGATGTAAAAACCCTCATATTAAAGCTGAGTAAGCAGTTAAAGCACATCTTCATTTTATTTCAAATCCATTGTGGTGGTGTATAGAGCCAAAAAGATTAGAAATGTGTCGATGTCCCAATATTTATGAACCTGACTGTGTGTGCGTGTGTGTGTATAGTATTTATATGAGTGCAGTAGCTGAGCCTACACTTTTAAATATGAGAAGTCAGTGTTTTCAAGAAAAGGAGTGAGTTACCGACTATAATTTTAGCCAAATATTCTCTGTAGTTGCCGATCAGACTTTGGTAGGCCATAGATGGTGCAATTTTTTTTTTTCAACCACTGGTTGCAGGAAAGAATTTTGCATGATTTCCCCCGATTAACACAGACAGTGCAGACATGGTAAGCCGTCCCTGCCAGGAGAAAACGGCGATTATTGCTAGCGGCTATAGAAGCTGCTAGCGATAATCCCAAGTGAATCTGTCAGGCTGGTTGTACCTAGTTGATCGCTCAACTTGGTACATTCAGTCTGCTTACACACGATTCAAATCTCGGCCAGTTTCTGCTGAACCATCTATGGCCAACCTTTGAGTTTTCGAACAACTAGTCCCTTATTTGTGTACAGTAGCCTCACCTTTAGGTGAATGATAAGGATCCTGCCCTCTGTACCTGGTGAATTTCTCTCCTAAAAGACTTTCCTCATTGAGCTGCCTTCTGGTCTTCCAGAACGTGTGCTTCCCTGAATTTCATGGGATCTTTCCTTCGGCTTGAGTATCAGGTTGATTCTCCAGAAGCTTCCATTTGTGGTCATCTGCTCCCATTTCAGGTTAAAGGCTGGGACTCATCAGGCCTTTGATTTGGCCTTGGTGCTTCAGGCGGCCATTGGACTACTTTTGGATGTCCTGACAGTGTTTGAATTTCTTCGCCCCTTAATAGATGAGAAAGAAAATAGGATTTTTGTAAGCACTGTAAAATACTATTCTTGGATTTTTTGAGGGACATGGCTCTACCCTTTTATCTTCATGTTCTTAGTACGGCTTGCTACAAAATTGAGATATGCTGGGGGGGCTAACCTAAACTATATTCCGCTGAGACAATTTTGGGCTGGTCCGCGCTTTACTTTTGTCTGGCAGGTACGTTGATGGGTTGTAAAATTTGGATTTGACTGATAAAGTCTCTTCTTACAAATATAATATGTCTGATTAAAAATTTAATAAAGGAATGAGACAATGAAAAACTGTACTGTAAATCATTCAGGCACCAGCAGCCAGATGTTTGTTAGGTGTCATTTTTCTCTACTTTCGTTTTGAAACATGTGGATTATTAATCTTCAACGGTGAAGCTGCCCATGTTTTTTGCCAATTAATGGTTAGCTAAGCTGACCACACAGGTACACATGCGTACTCCATTGGGAATTAACTGAATGGGCCAGATTCACAGTGAGAGTACGCCGGTGTGTCTCCTGATACTTCGGCGTACTTTCAAATTTGCCGCGTTGTATCTTTAGTTAGAATTCTCAAACCAAGATACGACGGCTTCTGGCTTCGATCCGACAGGCGTACGGCTTCGTACGCCTTCGGATCGTAGGTGCAATACTTCTGCGCCCGCTGGGTGGAGTTTGCGCCGTTTTCTGCGTCGGGTATGCAAATTAGCTTTTTCCGGCAATCCACGAAGGTACGCGCAGCCGTCGCATTCTCTTACGTCGTCGCTAGTCGGCTTTTCCCGGCGGTTAGTTAAAGCTGCTATTTTGCAGCGTATAGATAGACTTGCCATGTTAAAGTATGGCCGTCGTTCCCGCGTCGAATTTTGAATTTTTTTTTTTTTTGCGTAAGTCGTCCGTGAATAGAAAAGGACGTAACTCACGTCTAGGTTCAAAAAATGGCGTTGGTGTGACGTCATTTCACGCAAAGCACGGCGGGAAATTTCAAAATGGAGCATGCCCCCTACCCGCCCAATTTGAAATTCGCGCCGAGAAATACACTACGCCGCTGTAACTTACGGCGCAAAATCTTTGAGGATTTCAAAATACGCCAGGTAAGGTACGGCGGCATAGCGTATCTCTGATACGCTGCGCCTGGGCAATTCTATGTGAATCTGGCCCAATGTTTCTAACAATGCCTGTTACACGCTATACATTAGGAGAAATGGAAATACGTTTTTTTACTCCAGCTGTGGATATTTGTATATATTAAATAAGTGCATGATCTGTTTTATTCTAGGTATTCAGGAACAAACACTGGGAACGTACACATTATTGCAGATTTATATGCAGAAGTAATAGGTGTCCTTGCACAGTCCAAGTAAGTATATGTTTCCTAGACTTCTTTTTTTTTTTTGCAAGGAGCTGTGTGGATGAGTTTTATGACTTGTTTGGGTTTAGTAAATGGCTGTGGATTCCCTGCTTTCACCCGGCAGGAGAGAAAGCTGAGAATATCCGGCAGCATAGCTGTTTATAAGGATTAAATGGCGCCCCTCCTGCTTTCTTTTTCATCATTTAGATTTCAGGCTGTGAGGAAGAAGTTTGTCACAGAATTAAAAGAACTGAGACAGAAGGAACAAAGCCCCCATGTGGTTCAGAGCATCATCAGCTTGATCATGGGAATGAAATTCTTCCGTGTCAAAATGTATCCTGTGGAAGATTTCGAAGCCTCTTTTCAGTTTATGCAGGTATTTGTACCAAGCTAGTCTTCTGTTTTGCACTCTTTTGTCTTCTGCCACCTTTACCTGCTTTTATTAGACTAGCTTTCTATCATTTTTGTTATGCCTTGGGAATTATCATTACACTGTGACTAAAGAAACCACTTGTGTCAAAACTGCTTGTTTTTAAAAAATATTGTTCACTCTTACCTTTGTTACAGCCTATGTTTAGTTACTTTTTTTTTTTTTTTAATCCACGCAAGCAATGCTACTTGCATTTAGTGAGAAGTGGCCTTTGTGCTGGTCTCTCCTAAGCTGGCTGCAGATTTCTTCATTCTCCAGATTCCCATAACTTGGGTCATCTGCCCCCCTTCCTATACTCGAGTAGTTATAATCTTTAAGTACTGTGGGAGTTTATATAGCCGCTGGACCTGTCACAGGCACTCACCAACAGTGCTGAGTACGCCTGCCCTTGCTGCCCCCCTTCTCCAATCCTAGAAGTGGTACTATAGCTTCAGCAATGAAAAGCGCTCCATGAATGAAGGAGGGGCAGCTGAATGAAAGGCCTTATTCCTGTTATTTTTTTCTGTTTATTGCCATTTCGGCCAAGGGTACAGGTACAAGAATACTATCGGGCATATAAGCTCACACGAGCAAGAAACCAGGCCACAATGGCAAAAGAAGCCCTAAATGGGTATACCACTACAACAACTTAGGTTACAGAGACATTGAGGTACAAATGACAACCTCCAAGGCTAAGTTATCGATGACTATGCGGACTTGAAGAGCAGTTTGTAAAAAAAAAAAAAAAAAGAATGAATGAATGAAGGGAAGGTTCATGGGGAGGGAGAGAGAATGGATGCATTCTGACTAATACCAGACCAAAGGCACATGTAAGCTAAAAAATAGGCATCAAAAGACGACAATGACAAGCTGATAGTGTCAGGTCTGTGAAATATTATCATAATACATAGGAGTGTTTTTTAACTCGACTAATCAGGCCCATCTCTTAGAGTGTTTGTCGACAGAACCCCTAGCAATGTACAAGTTCCTTCATGAGGCCCAGGTCACCAACTTTGCGAGCTAAAGTCGATAAAGACCGTTGCCCCCAAAACTCAAGGGTCGGGGATTTACCAGCATTTAACAAATGTGAGGTAATCTTAACATTTCTCATTTTCATTGAAAATATACAACTAAACTTAGGCTTTATTCTTCAAATGCAAATGCCAGTTTCTATATAAACAAATGTCATTTTTCTTAACAAACATTTAACGTAATGGAGAAAATTAGTTTTGGGCAGTGTAAATGGATTAGACCACACGTCAATTTTTTTTTTGCTGCCTGTGCGGATCATGTATGTCTTGAATTCTGGCCATTTCTTGCTGTATTAGTCAGAAATTTGAGCTGTAGATGGCCCTATCGGCACCACCCGGCATGTCAAACATTGAAAGATTTGAAAAAAGACGGAAAATTGTCTCACACAAACGGTGGCTGTGTCCCATTAAGATGCAGTCACTTTTTTGGCATTGTGACAGCCGCAGGTGCTGTCTGAGTACAACAGCAGTGAATATTCCTCCAGCCACGCTATTTAGGGGAATGTGGGAATCAAGTGACTTCTCTCGTTGAGCCCCAAGTGTAAAATGAATGAAATCAAAGTGTGTTCACATTTTTTGTTTTCAGGGCATTTCCCAGTTCTCTTGTTTGTGTCATTCTCTTTCTCATTTTCTGCCTCTCTTTCTCACTTCTGATCTCGGCTTCCTTACTGCTTCATATATTTACAAACTTTAACTTCTACATGATTTAATGCACTGTCTATAGCCCAGTTTTACAGCATTGCTGAATAAGTGTTTCTATAATGCAGGGTATTCATTGCCATTGATGCTTCATATAATGACTCTTTCTGCTTGTTTGCTTGACAGGAATGTGCACAGTACTTCTTAGAAGTGAAAGACAAGGACATAAAACATGCACTTGCTGGTCTGTTTGTAGAAATTCTCATCCCTGTGGCTGCTGTAAGTAAATCTTGTGATGTTTTGCAAATTTATATGTGATCAATTGATAAGTTGTTTTTTTTAACTTTTTTTTAAAGCCAAAACTTTGCTTAATAATTGATAAAATCGTGGACAGTGTTATTTATTGTATGTTTTCATGACATTTTACTGGGATATTTTGATGGAAGCTGTAATGGTTTTAGTTAATTTGCATTTTTTTTTTTATCTACTATTTGTCAACCTCTTGTATGTGGTTATTTTATGACTACTAATATAAATAATATAAAATATTAAAATATTTATTTTACAAATATAACTTTAAGACAGGATGCACTCATGACAGAATTGTTGTGAGTTTTTTACATAGAGAGCATGGCCGAAGCTGGTTGCTTTCAGACCCTCTTTTTCTAATTAAATCTATGTAGAGTCTCACAAACTGACAATCATGGAAAATGGATGGTAATTTTTCTGACTCATTTAGGTCTGTGTGTAAATTGGAGCATAAGTTGTAGAACTTTGTATACAACATGCTTTTTTTCCCCAGCAAAACAGGTAAGGATAGCCTGTAAAACATCTGAAAAGAATGTCTAACACCGTCGATCGCTCGGTTCTCAGTTCTTCCTGAGAACAGAGCTGGTGACCGTCAGTCCCCACTGTCTGCTCTGACCCTCCAGTGCTCACTGGAACACTGGGCTGTGGAGGGGGTTGTTAGTGGCCGGCTCAGACTCCAGAGGCCCACTAAGAGACTGAGCCGAGTGCAGCTCCAGGCATGTGGGCAGATCCCAACTATATGGTCGCAATCTTTCCCCTCCTTTAAGTTCTAGTTGTAACCTTTTTTTTTTTTTTGTCCTGCCATAAATAAAGACAACCTGTAAGCATTCCCTTTAATGTGCAGTTTAGGTTTAAATGCCTTCACAAATTTAGGATCACATCTGTCATACGTGATCCAACATTCACAAAATGCTAATAGTAAAATGCAAAATGATAATCTGTGCAGCCAATTGATCATGAGATTTATTGTAGACATTCTTTAAGGTTTCTTAACCAGGGTTTCTCCAGATGTTGCTAGGGGTTCTTTGAGCAATAAGTAATTTCCTTCTTGAGAAGACCATTGCAGTGAATGGCAGAAGTACATATTTGGATTGTTGCCATTGGAGAACAGTGGACATGTCACATGCTATATACAGCCATACCCCACTTTTAAGTACACAATGGGGTTTATTTACTAAAGCCGGAAAGTGCAAAATCGGGCTCACTTCTGCATAAAAAACAATGAGCTTCCAGTTTTTTTTTTTTACCAAAGCTTAATTGAACAAGCTGGGGTTAGAAGATCATTGGTTTCTATGCAGAAGTGAGCCTGATTTTGCCTCTTCCAGCTTTAGTAAATAAACCCCATTGTGTACTTAAAAGTGGGGTATGCCTGTACAAGGTTGTCAAACAACAAGGAGTTCCTCTTTAAACTCTATATTCCTAAAAAAAATACCTGTATCTCTTGAGTCAAAAATACTCCCCTCTGACGTATAGAGCAGCTCCCTGGAAATCGGTGATCGGGTCTGCATAAAAACGTGATCACTGGAGACCACCTCTTCAACTGTGTGCATGTGCCCTGTAGCCCTGTAACTTGGAGAGGAATTCTCCTGCAATTACTTTGCTGACTTTCCAGAAGGCATGCATTGGCTTCTGCATCAAAAAGTGAGTCATTTTGACTCATAAAGGTAGAAGGGCCATAAGGAAGGGTATTTGTATTCTAAGATTAAACACCAACATATTCTAAAGACGATAGGTTAGACGATAATAAGAATTTTTGCAGAATAGAACAGTTTGATCTTTCATCATACTATACAGAATTGATTTCTCTGTGCCAGGCTTCTGAGTCTCATCTCTTCCTCTTAGGAGGTTTTATGATCTCTTCAAAATCAAATGTTGTTTTGCTGGCAATTTTACTGCATGGGTTTTAGAAGATTTTCTCTATAGATAGCACAGCGTTGGTCAGAGCATTACTGATATTTTCCATTGCATTAACAAATAATGCTTTAAGTAGAATATGCTTGCATGTTTTCTGTTAAATGTCCTCAGAAGAGCTTGTTAGTATAATTAATGCTGTCTACTTCCACCCATGTGAAACCACACAGGGAAAACCGCTGGCAAATGGAGTACAAAAAAATGAGCCATTTCTCATTCCTTACGTAATGTTTAGAGTCTTTGACAAATGTTCATGGTAAGGAGCTTTAAAATCTTAAAGGCCTTTTTCACTTTACAATAAAGATTGGCTTCTGCCTTAGCATTCTCCCTATGAAAACGGATCTGAAAAAGTGAAGCCTGCTGAGTTGGCTGCTTGATAGGAGACCTTTCTACATTGCTACTCGGAGGTTCATAAGGAACAAGATTTACTATTTTCGAAATTGGACAGGTGCCATTTTTTACAACACACAGATGCTTGATGAACAGATTTTATAGATTGTATCTTATGTGACTTGACATATGAGATCAGAGAAAGTGGAGAGGGTTGGACTCTCACTGGGCTTAGTGTGAGGCAGCTTTTAATTATTAATTCATTGACCTTGTTCACTGGTGTCATGAAAATGTATGTTATGAATGCAATACATGAGGTTTGAGTAATGCCTTGTACACACAACCATTTTTTTCGCCAGGAAAAAAAACAGTTTTTCCCGACGTGATTCCTCTCCAGCCTGACTTGCATACACACGTTCATGCAAAAAAACATCCGACCAAAGCGCAGTGATGTGCAACACGTACGACGGGACTATAAAGGGGAAGTTCCTTTCCAAAGGGCGCCTCCTTTTGGACTGCATACTTGATTCTGAGCATGCACGTTTTTTCCCCCTTTGGAAAAGCATACACACCACCGTTTTTCGCTCCGAGAAAAAAACTGGCGGGAAACACGACAATAAAAAAGAGAGCCGTTTCAAATTTTTTGCGTGCAGTTTTTTTTTCGAGAAAACTGCTAGGGAGCATACACGCGACCGGCTTTCACGACCAATATAAAAAATGGCAGTTTTCTTATTGTGAAAACCAGTCGTGTGTACAAGGCATAAGAGCTGTATTTAGCGCAAACTGCATCACCTTTCTGTGTTCTTGCCATACCTGTGATGTAATTTTAATACTTCAATAAAGATATCGAGGAGTGCAGCAAATTCTGGACTTTGCATCTATATACAACACACAGATAGTTTTCACTTGTGTGTTGTGTACTGAAATACATGTGAGTTGAAATATGTTTGCATAGTACGATGGTATGCCATTCAGAACAAAATGGCACAGTGACACTCCCCACCGCCAACTTTGTGTTGTGACGTGAACCATCCCTAAAGTACCCACATAAGACACAAGGGGTTCTCCTTACGATTATAAAAAAAAGTAACCTTTGCCATGTGTAAAAGGAAATAGTTTTGTAAAAATTGGGAATAGTCTTTCACACGAGCTGGTTCTTGCAGAGTCTAAAAGCACAATATATAAGTAGCTACGTAGGTAATATATTAGAGAACAATGAGCCCAGTTATTTCCAGTTGACTTTCTAGGGCCAGGAAAAAACATTTCACCTATTTGCCTTCCCCTAGGGGTTCTGATAATGCAAGATCTTCTGTTTTTTTCCCAGTTTTTAATTTTCTGTTATGGTCAACTTGGCTTACTTTGGAACTATGAGGGAATCGTGTACTGTAGCATGGTAGTGTGTAGTAAGGTCTTAACACCAATAAGTTCTCTTCTGCAAGCTGCAAAGACTTGCATCAAGTAATATGACTTTCATTTTTCATTTTTCCAGGCTGTAAAAAATGAAGTTAATGTGCCATGTTTAAAGAATTTTGTAGAGATGCTCTACCAGACCACGTTTGAACTCAGCTCAAGAAAGAAGCATTCCCTGGTGAGATACGATACTGCGGAATCCCATTTCTTTATTCAGTATATGTATATTGTTTGGATATTTATTAATTATAGTCCATTTTATGGGGTATCTCTGTAGGCTTATATTTAAGGATTAGGCTAAACGGGTCCACTGCTATTCCATTTTTTTTTTTACCTTCAGTCTTTTGTTTAAGGTTTTCCTACTTAAAGTGGTTGTAAGGGCTAAAGGTTTTTTAACCCAACAAATTCTCTTCATTAAGGTATAGAACCTTTAAGGTGCAACTCTCCCCCTCCCCCTCTCAATACGTACCTGAGCCCAAACTGGTCCAGCACAGTGCTTGAGAGCAGCCCTCTCCCTCAGTGGACTCAGTAAGAGTAGCGAGGGCCATTGGCTGCTGTCAATCAAATTCAGTGATGAGGTAGCGGAGGGGAGGGTAAAGCTGCACTGCGTGTGTAAATAGATGCACACAGTGTGGCTCAGTAGTGAGCCTGCACTAGCCCCCACCCCTGGCTTTCTGGGGGAAGGGAGGTACTCAAAGGCAGGAACAGCCAGGAGCACCAGCAGCGGACCACAAAAGAGGAGAATTGGGTCTGCTCTATGCGAAACCATTGCACAGCTCCAGTAAATATAGCATGTTTTTTTTTAAAAAGACAAAACAAATGTAGGAGAAGGGAGTCATATTTAGACCGTTTGTGGATAGGAAAATCATGGATGAGCAATTTAATAGCTTGTAGGGGTAGTAGGAGCAATGCTCCATTTGGTGGTAGTGAATTTACGCCATGTTCGGACAGCTGCAAGGATAGTTGGAGGAAGGTGAGGAGGAAGTCTTGCAAAACAAATGTAAAGTTTGCCTTTTTGTTAAAAATTTCACTTATGATGTTTCCCATTCTTGACTAATTCAAGCCATTTTCCTTTTAATAAGATTTATGAAAAAAAAATATTCAACAGTTAAATGCCTACTTCATGCTGAAAGAGCAATTCCACACCAAAGTGATAATTCTGTTTATGAACTGAACATTTTGGAGAGAAAATTATAATGAAATGTTAAATCTAATTAAAACTCATTTAAATCATCTTCGTAATTCTATATTTTATTGTGTCCTTTCTATCCATAGGCACTATATCCACTGGTTACCTGTCTGCTGTGTGTCAGCCAAAAACAGTTTTTCCTGAACAATTGGCACATTTTCTTGCAGAACTGTTTATCACATTTAAAGGTAAGTCTCTCGCGGTCATATTTCAGCACTGAGAATTACTGATATGTAACAAATATACCACATTTAAGAAAATAGTTCTGTCTTGGGTGATTTAACAACGTATTGATGTGTTCCTGACTTTAATCTTTCAAATCTGAGCATTTGCACAAATTTTACAAGCTTTTTCAGATTCATTTATGCGGTAATTCACAGCCATCTTCTTTCTATTGTATTGCAATGAATCTTCTTGGTTAGGTAAACTGCAATGGCTTGTGACTTTTACTGCTCTTTCCATTATTGACTGTGATATAGATGACAATGGTGCATTAATAATAATAATCAAAAACCTTTCTTCTTGGCATCTTTCTGGTACCGTTCTGCGTCATGTAGAATGTAATGACTCCTTTCCTGTAGTAATATGGATTTAATGTACTTGGGTTCTCATTTGAGGTTTGATTAGCTGCATGTCTGTTAATGAGTATGGCACTTTGGTTGTGGCACGCTGACTCCCAGTTCCTGATCACATTGCTCTGCTTTTTCATTCCCTGTACATCTTTCTGCTTGCTAATTTTCACCTCATTCGTTTTTGTTTCGTTTACTTTTAATCATTTTTTTTGCATTGTTTCTGTCTTACAAAATTATTGTTTAGTGCCCCTGTGCAGACATTTCTACTAATTTCACTTTACACAAAGAAGCTCCAAGCAAATGTTTAAAAATTACCTTTAAATACATCAAATCAGGCCCTTTAAATTCACCAAATCTTAACTTATTTCATCTGGTACATTGTACGAAATCTGCCTATTTATTAAAGTGCCACATACTGGCTGAAAAATGAATAGGCATTTGCTCTCCAAGTTTTTGGATTAAAGGGAAAGGGACCTCAAGGATGACAGCCGTGTGAAGGTGATGTTTACTAGCAGTATAAAAGCCAGGCAGGAAGGCAGTGAAGTGACCTGCATATTATAAAAAATTTCTTCCAAAGAGTAGTAGACGCTCCCTTCTCTTTCACCTAGTATTTTTCCTATAGCTCACACGTAACTGATGTACAGGCACAGCTTGCTCTAATTAGAAGGTTAAGCTGAACTCCAGACAAACTTTTTTTTTTTTTTTTTTTAGGGCTGTGCGTTAAACGCGATATTAACGGCGTTAACGCAAACCCATGTTAACGCCGTCAATATTTTTGTCGTGCGATTAACGCAGGAGCCCTCAGGGTGGACTTGCAGAGTGTGCAGCGGCGCGGCACGGCTTACCTTTTCGCTGGATTCACAGACAAGTTACTCACCTTGTCCCTGGATCCAGCGATGCCACCCCGCTGTGTGATCGAGCGGGTCCTCCTTGCTTGGCGGTTCCTCCTTGCTTGGCGGGTCCTCCTCGCTTGGCGGGTCCTCGCTCGATTCACAGTGCCTGTGTGACGCCGAGCTCCGTTCCCTGCGACGTTACGACGCACGGGAGCGGAGAACGGCGCCAAATTTAAAAAAGTAAACAAACACAATGCATACAGTATACTGTAATCTTATAGATTACAGTACTGTATGTAAAAAATACACACCCCCCTTGTCCCTAGTGGTCTGCCCAGTGCCCTACATGTTCTTTTATAAAATAAAAACTATTCTTTCTGCCTGAAAAACTGTAGATTGTCCAAAAGTGTCCCTTTATGTCAAAAATGGTTTTAGATCAGCTAGAAAACAGCGATAATAAATTATAATCACTTGCAGAATTGTGCGATATTTGTGGGGAAATTCGTCATAAATTAGAGCGATTAATCGTGAGTTAACTATGACATTAATGCGATTAATCGCGATTAAAAATTTTAATCGTTTGACAGCACTAGTTTTTTTGTGTTTTTTCTGGGTTTGTAGCCATTTGGTTGATTTTACCCCAGTTCCTGTGTGATTACCAAGCTGGATAGTTAGCAAAATCTCCCCAATCTCCAAGGCAAGAAATAAGAAAAAGATTTAAAGCGGACTGGGCAATGCTGAGGACCTCCTATTAAGTTTTTTCTTGCAATATCTCCCCATTTCCTGTTTAACAGTATAGGACATCAGATGAAATTTCCCCAACAAGCAAATGTAAGGCAAAAAATTAATAACCACCCTCCCCAGCTCAAACCATGCCTGAAAAGTTTGTCTTGGCCCAAGTTGTTCTTGACACGAGTCTTGTTTTGATGCTCAATCCTAGAGGTAGGTTTATTAGAAATTAGGCCATTAAAGTTTGGGACCGGTTCTTTACATCCAGTCCAGTGAATGCTGCATGTTTGTCGGCCACACTGATTTTCAATTCAGTAGAAAAGGGGAATTCATGAATGATTGGAGAATCTCTGGAAATTACTTGCATTTTTTTCAAAGCCTTTTCGTTGTGAGCTGGTAATGCCACTAAGAAGGAACTTGCCTATGTGTCTCTGTGCTGCTTTGAAGTACTGGAATTTAATCCTACATGATTTGGTTTAGCATGATGCAGTTCCAGTGTTGGGGGTGCTTCAAAATTGAGGTTCAGGTCAGAGAATTCAAAGTAAACAGAGCCCAGGGACATGCCAGTCTATAATTGATCTTTAACCACTTAAGGACCACTCACTGTATATATACGTCATTTTAACAAAAGCTTATTAAACGAGAAGCACAATGTTCTGTCTTTTGGATCAGGTGGGGTCTTTGGCCATAGCTAAATAAAACAATGCCAAGGACCTTGAGTGGACCTGGTCAGACTGGACTTTGCTTGTGATGTGCTCCAGGAGTTTACTTTGAATTGTACTTTTAATTGGTGTGTTTGCTGGTATTTTTTTAGGATCATCAATGAGATTTCCTAGTGTGCTACAGATATGAGTCTCGGGCTCTCTTCGGAGCTTTGGGCAGAGCTTCCCTTGATATACTGGAGCAGCCATGTGGCTTCATGTACCCAGCTTCCTCAAAGCGGTTTAGAAACCCCTTTGAAATGGCCTATTGGTGTGTCTCCAACTTTCTTGGTTGAAATGAGAAACCTGTAAGCCAAATTGGCATATTATATGGGTATTTCTTATCAGTTTCAGCCTACAGAAACTGTTTTTGATTTGCATAGAGCAGGGATATGCAATTAGCGGACCTCCAGCTGTTGCAGAACTACAAATCCCATGAGGCATAGCAAAACTCTGACAGCCACAAGCATGACACCCAAAGGCAGAGGCATGATGGGACTTGTAGTTTTACAACAACAGGAGGTCCGCTAATTGCATATCCCCGGCATAGAGTAAAGCTGTTCATTCACTGGGTGAATTTCCGACGGTTCCTATAGGACTGGACAAAATTCACTGAGTTGGTGGCCCTGATGGCACCACTCCACCTGAAACCCTTCAAAAAGTCGAAGGAGCGAAGTGGAAAACTGACGGCCGAACAGGTCATTCGGATGCAAGCACTGTTCAGGTATTCTGCCAGCCAGCCAGAATTCCATAGTTTAAAGCAGGATTGCCAGGTGATTCTTTGCTGTCTGTGCCCTCTTGGGTGATTTTTTTCTTTTTGATTAGGAAATGCAATAGGAAGTGAGAGGAAATGGCTAAAATGTGAGGGGAAAGCTCCTCCTCCCCAATTGCCACCAACGCAAGTGCTCCCAATGCAAGATTTTTGTTTGCATCTTATTCTAATGACAATTTGTATTGGATTTCCCATTATTTTCTGCCTCTGTGATCATGATCAGCAGTACGAATAGTACCAATACTAAATAGATAGGGTAAATCCCCCCTCAAAACTAAAAGGAAAAAAACATTTTTCTTACAGAAAACACTTTAAAGTATTAGTTTGTTCTTTATCCAGGTGCATTTTTTTCTAGAATTGTAATACCTGCACAAATTTAAACCTCATTTTAGCTAGGGCAATAAGTCAGAATGAAATCCAGTAAAGACTCTGAAATAAACATACTGGGTAGGTAGCTGATTATGCCAGCAAAATGCCTCTAACAACAACTAATATAGTCTTGGACAGTCGCTGTCTGGTCGGATAGATTATACAGAGACCTGTAGTTTTTCACCAGCTTGAGGGAATATGGTTTTCTGTGCATAAAATGGAAATGACATCCCATTATCTAAATGTTAACCAATTTCCACTCTATGTAGCCAGACGGTTATGAATCTCCAAAAAATGCAGATTTATTTTCCTCCCCTGGCTTCTTTTAGTTGTGTTCCGTTTTTTCTTTGTGCTTTTATTTTTCATCTAACATGCATGTCGCTCCATTTTCATGTTTGTTATGTTTTGCTGTCTCACGTTGCTTTATTTAGATGCCATCTAACAACAGTCTCAGAAAACAAATAGAAACCCTGCAGGTGAGTTTGTATAATGAAAAGCTGGGCTTGCTTTCAATGTGCGGGAGACCTCATACCAGGTCTTTATAGACATCCTGAAAGATGATCTTCATTTTCTGTGGACCGTTTAATGAAATCAACCTCTTGCAGGCACACCTACAGACCGAAGATTGCCTGCCAGTTTATTTATGATTTCCGCTATTAATGTAACTAGGTGCCGTGACTCAAACAAATGTATTTTTGTATTCTCCTTATGTTGTAAAATTATTATTATTTTTTGCAATTTTTATCAGCCACTGAAGCTGCGATTGACCCAAACAATGCAGATATAAAAAAAAAAAAGTATTTTCTATGCTTGCCTTGCATAAAATATCTACTTTGCAGTCAAATTTGAGAACAACTCCCTATGTGTTCCTATTCACACAGCATGCAAAAAAAGACCTCTCCATGTGTTAGGCAGGCCATACACATAATTCCCCCATCAACACAGACAGTGATGACAGGGGAATCCCACCTGCCAAGCAATTGTCAGCTTCTGGCAGAGGAGCGGGCGGGAGAAGCTGTGCCCGCCGGGAGAGGACAGTGATTATTGCTAGCGGCTATAGCAGCCGCTAGCAATAATTGTGAGAGAATCCAGCAGGCTGCAGAGTTATTTATGGTGAACATTAAATCCCCAGCCCCCTCTATATAGTAGAGGATAACTTCAGTTTTTGCTTTTTCAGAAAAGAGAAAGTAAAATGTAAACAGCCATTTCTAATTTGCGTTGTGCTATGTGAATCCGAATATGTAATATATATAAAATAGGAGTTCTACCAATTTAGCTGCAAGATTGGACATACTCTTGAGTAGCAGTGAGTTGGTAACATGCTGCGCCATGTCTGTACCATTGCATTATATGAATGTCACATAAAGCATAGGACTGAAAGCTCCTATTAGCTCATTGAAGCATTATCATTATTTTTTTCAAGACCGGCCCAGCTATGATATGGTGTGTCCATACACATCCTTTTTTTTCAATTCTTGCACATTCATTCAAACTATGAGCACACCATCGTGTTGCCTTTCATGGGATCCTTTGCATTTTTTCTGTGTTTTTTCTGAAAAGCAATGCAGCTATGTTTGTTCACTTAAATGCAAGTAATGCTTTGGTGGGACTTGCAGGTGTTTTACTGTTTCATTTATCACTTGGAAAAGGTCTTGCCACCAAGTTAAAATCCTCTTATATGTACGTTAAAAGCACCTGTATGCAAATGCAAATCCGTTATAGGTAGTAGTTGGTCAGATTCAACTGGACTTTATGTGAATCTTGATGTAGACGTTGATTGTCCAAGAACAGGATGGGAGGTGTAAAAGTTGTGGAATCGCTATGTACTATTTCCATACTTGGAAGTTGTTAAATCACCAGGGTAGAGATGTTTATACAGCCCTACATGTGTGTGAAGGCTCCCCCACTCCCCTGTTCAGAGATGATTGATTATTTCAGTTTGACGTAGAGGGCTTTTCTCATGCCAACCATTTGTCCTCTCTGTCCAAAATGTGCACCCCACTGTTCTCGCAAGAAAGTATGAAAGACTTTACCACGATCTGTTTTCAACATATAATGCCATTTTAACACTCTACCCATCAGTTTTACAATTTACACCTTAAGCCATGTAAGTTGAGGAATTAACACCTATGCAGACTTCCTGACACCAATAAAGGAATTATGTACCGTATTTATCGGCGTATACCGCGCACTTTTTTGCCCTGAAAATCAGGGCAAAATCGTGGGTGCGCGGTATACGCCGATACCCGCTTTCCCGCGCCGAGTTTGAATACTGCGCCGACATATACCGAGAGCAGTACACTCGTGTATTGTCGGGCAGTCTCGGGTCCTCTCGCGCTGACGTCCTGGACGTACAGGACATCAGCGCGAGAGTTGCCGAGCCTGCCCGACGATACACGAGTGTACTGCGCTCTGTATATGTCGGCGCAGTATTCAAACTCGGTACGGGGGAGGACGCCGCAGAAGGATGCCGGACCCGACGAAGAGGACACCCGAAGCTGCAGACGGACGCCGGACCCGACGAGGCCGCCGATGGACGCCGCGCAAGACACCAAAACTGTAAGTACAAAAAAACTTTTTTCCACAGGAATTCGGGGCAACTTTAGGGGTGTGCGCTATACGCGGGAGCGCGCTATACCCCGATAAATACGGTAACTAGATCATGATGGTTCCACAACTTTCACACTTCCCATTCTGTTCTTGGACAGTCAACACCTACACATTCCAAGGAGATTGGATAAATATAAATGCTGGGGTATCTGACACTCCTTGGAAATGAAGAAGTGGCTTGGAGAAGTTACAAAATGTCTTCATCATTACAGAACAAGTCTAGTTGAATGTGACTAGCTACTACTATTTTTTACAATGGCCAGGTTAAATGAGAACCTTCACAAACAATGGTACGTCGTATTCACACAAATGTTAAACCACGGTCTTGGGTGCACTCAAAAAGTAGTGATCAATTTTAAGCACTTGTTGAAGGCCAATTATAGATAATTCAAAGAGAATCTAGTAAAGTTTAATGATATGTATTTGCTGACTGATATTTTGGTGGATTGCAGCCAAAGCTTATATAGGTGTGTTGCAACCCACGGTAACTGTGGTTGGCAAAAAAATTTAATTAACCACTTGGCAACCGCCAAGTACTGTGGGTGAGCGCCCGCTGTAGGCAAAGCGACATATCCATACGTCGCTGCCTACTTTCAGATTTAGGGCACGCCCCCTGCCTAGCACCTGCTGAAGCTTAACAGCAAGTTACGGTAAGCTGTGTACAATCACAGCCCAGAGCTCTGTGTTGGTAAACAACACAGAGCTCTGTACAGAGGGAGTGATCGGTCAGTTCCTCATCCCTGCAAAGCAGCACACTTGACACACATTACACTTAGGCACACTTTTAACCCCTTTGATTGCCCTTTCCCAGCCAGTGTCTGATTGTCGCCGCAATATCAGAGTCCCATTATAGGTCGATGATCACCGCTCATAAAAATTTCAGTATATATGACATACAGTGAGGTCTATAAATATTGAGACAGCGACACAATTCTAATCTTTTTGGATATATACACCACCACAATGGATTTGAAATGAAACAAACAAGATGTCCTTTAACTGCAGACTTTCAGCTTTAATTTGAGGGTATTTACATCTAAATCAGGTGAACGGTGTAGGAATTACAACAGTTTGTATATGTGCCTCCCACTTTTTAAGGGACCAAAAGTAATGGCTTCTCAGTTGTTCCATGGCCATGTGTGTATTATTCTCTCATTATCCCATTTACAAGGAGCAGATAAAAGGTCCAGAGTTAATTTCAAGTGTGCTATTTGCATTTGGAATCTGTTGCTGTCATCTCTCAATATGAGATCCAAAGAGCGGTCACTATCAGTGAAGCAAGTCATCATTAGGCTGAAAAAACAAAACAAACCCATCAGAGGGATAGCAAAAACATTAGGTGTGGCAAAATCAACTGTTTGGAACATCCTTAAAAAGAAAGAATGCACTCTTGAGCTCAGCAACACCAAAAGACCCGGAATACCACGGAAAACAACTGTGGTGGATGACCGAAGAATTCTTTCCCTGGTGAAGAAAACACCCTTCACAACAGTTGGCCAGATGAAGAACACTCTCCAGGAGGTAGGTGTATGTGTGTCAAAGTCAACAATCAAGAGAAGACTTCACCAGAGTGAATACAGTTCACCACAATATGTAAACCATTGGTGAGCCTCAAACAGGAAGGCCAGATTGTGGTGGTGTATAGAGCCAAAAAGATTGTGTCGATGCCCCAATATTTATATACCTGACTGTAGTTTGTAGGCACTATAACTTTCACGTAAACCAGTAAGTATACATTTATTGTGTTTTTTTGGATATGTTGTATAGCCAAAAGTAAAAAGTATAGATTTATTTTTTTGGCGTTTTAATTTTTGTTTACATCGCAAAAAAATAAACAAAACCACAGTGATCAAATACCACCAAGAGAAACTCTATTTGTGTGAAAATAAATGATATCAATTCCATTTGGGTACACCTTTGCATGACCCAAATGGCAAAAAATTACCTGGTCAAGAAGCGGATATATTCTTCTGGAGCTCAAGTAGTTAAACTAGATTCTTTTTGAAATACCTGTGAGTACAGTGCGTTATTGTGCATGTTTGGCCATCTGAAACTCGAATGTGCCCGAGGTTACAGGTTATACTATAATGCTTCATCATATACATGATAAATATGCAAGTCTTGCCTTTTCTTGATGGTGTGCTAGGCTGATAATTAACAGTGAACGTATAAGAAACATTATCTGTAGTGATCTGCAAAATTCTATATCTCAACTTCACACTTTTTGCTGCCAGATAAAAAATATTCTCAAAAATTTATTTTGGTTGGTCAAGTGTAAAATATGGTTGTTTTTTCACATTCGTATCTGACATTCATGGGGGAAATGGGGAAAACCTATACGTCCATAGATGAACTCATGGCTGGAAGGCAGGGGCGGACTGACCATTGGGACTCTCGGGCACTGCCTGAGGGCCCCATGCCACTAGGGGGCCCCATCAGGGTTGCCAGGCTCAATAAAACCAGGGACAGTATGTAAAAATCTGTTTTTTTACATCTGTCCCTGATATGTCCGAAACCGACATGCTTTTGATGTGAAAATCCTGAGATTTTAGCTGCCCTGCCTATGCAATGCCTCCTGGCGTGGTGGCCATCTTAAGCCCGGGGGCCCCATAATCTTCTATTGCCTGGGGGCCCCATGAGTTGTCAGTCCACCCCTGCTGGAAGGCCACACGGCCCTATGCTGACCATAGTTTTTTTGTGGCTGAACAGCTCAGTGTGCCTCCACAAAAGGACAATTCCCAGCCCCTTCCCCATATACCTGGCTGTGTCTGACTTTAGCACTTTTAGATCACATACCTGGAGCATGCAATATTTGAGTGTCCGTAAAAAGTATCAGGTTTTTCTCTTTATTTGTTCTGGGTCAGTGACTCCGTCACCATTGAAGCTAAAACTTTGAAACATCAGCATGACAGCCCAGGAATTAACAATGGCAGCTTCCACGATTCTCACATGACAGATTCCCTCAGTAGGACGCTGAGCAAATGCAGTTCTATTCAGAGTTCCCATCTAATCTAGAACTTAATAGAGCAAACCTTTATAATTGTGAAAGTCAATACAGTAATCGCTTTAAGATAAACTGCAATAAATAATATCCGCTTACTGAAAATACTGTAAAGGTTCCCTTCAATTATATTAAGAAGAAACAAAACCATAATGAACACTTTTTTTTCAGATTTGAGTTTACAGATTTGTTCACTACTAATTAACACTAATCACCAATAGAATGTTTGAAATGTTCATCATACTTGCATAATGACAATGTAATTGAATTTTTTTTTCTTTTTTTCCTTCAGAATAAAGACCCTAAAATGTCTCGAGTTGCACTGGAATCTCTGTACAGATTGTTGTGGGTTTATGTTATTCGGATAAAATGTGAAAGCAACAATGTAACACATAGGTGAGTGTTCTAAATAAGCGTATGTTTTTACATGGTGGCTAGAAAATAAAGTACGTTTTCTGATTTACAGTATATAAGGCAAGTCCTGCAGCAGTCCAAATAAGGCTACATTCACACTACAATGGAGACCTGCCTGAGTGCTTTATTGCTTCACCAGCTCTCTGTTGCAGGCTGTGGTAGGGAGCAGTGTGGTGCACGATTCACATTTAAAAAAAAATCTCTTACACAGAGTTTATTTGAAGTGTACAAAATATACACTTTAATTATGACAATGTAAAACCCAGTGGTGATTAGATACCAGCAAAAGAAAGCACAACAAAATGCAAAAAAAAAATATTTTGGTACAGTGTTACATGACGGAGTAATTGTCATGAGGTGAAAATGTCTGGTATTGAAGTGGTTAAAAACTGCACAGCAATCGGATAGCATTCCACTGTACCATGTGATCTGGTGCAAGTAAACACACACCTGCATTTGGGGTGCAAGTGCAGTGCATTCTGCACAGTGTATGGTCTTCCCGCAGTGTACATTTGCTGTCCCCCTTAAAATAACTCCACACATAGGCATTATTGTCTAAACTGCTGGCAACAAAAGATAGTTCACCTCTAAGTGAAAATGTCCAAATTGAGCCCAATTAGCCATCCCCCCCCCCCTGGTGCCATGTGACTCGTTAGTGTTACAAGGTCTCAGGTGTGAATGGGGAGCAGGTGTGTTAGATTTGGTGTTATAGCTATCACTCTCTAATACTGGTCACTGGAAGCTCATGGCAAAACTCTCTGAGGATCTGCCCTGTGGCCCAGTCTCCAAAGTAAGGGGATCATGCTCGGCTTCAGTACCTCATGGTACATGTTGGCATTCCTGGTTCCCTCAATAAAGATGGCCTAGGCTATAAGAAGATTGCCAAGACCCTGAAACTTATCTGCAGCACAGTGGCCAAGACCATACATCGGTTTAACACGACCGGTTCCATTCAGAACAGGCCTAGCCATGTATGGCAAAATACGTTGAGTGCACATGCTCAGAGGTTGTCTTTGGGGGAAAAAGACATATGAGTGCTGCCAACATTGCTGCAGAGGCTGAAGGGGTGTGGGTCGGCTTGTCAGTGCTCACACCACACACTGCATCAAATTGGTCTGGATGGCTGTTGTCCCAGAAGGAAGCCTCTTCTAAAGATGATGCACAAGAAAGCCCGCAAACCGTTTTCTGAAGACAAGCAGACTAAGGACATGGATTAGATGTCCTGTGGTCTGATGAGACCAAGTTAAACTTTTTTGGTTCAGATGTTGTCAAGCATGTGTGGCAGCAACCAGGTGAGGAGTACAAAGACAAGTGTGTCTTCCCATCAGTCAAGCATGGTGGTGGGAATGTCATGGTCTGGGGCTGTATGATTGCTGTCGGCACTGGAGAGCTCCAGTTTATTGAGGGAACCAGGAATGCCAACATGTACTGTGACATACTAAAGCCGAGCATGATCCCCTTACTTTGGAGACTGGGCCACAGGGCAGTATTCCAACATAACGACCCCAAACACACCTCCAAGATGACCACTGCCTTGAGGTGATGGACTGGCCAAGCATGTCTCCAGACCTAAACCCAATTGAGCATCTGTGGGGCATCCTCAAACGGAAGGTGGAGGAGCGCAAGGTCTCTAACATCCACCAGCTCTGTGATGTCATCATGAAGGAGCGGAAGAGGACTCCAGTGGCAACCTGTGAAGCTCTGGTGAACTCAATGCCCAAGAGGGTTATGGCAGCGCTTGGAAATAATGGTGGCCACACAAAATATTCACATTTTGGACCTAATTTGGGCATTTTCACTTGGGAGTGTACTCACTTTTGTTGCCAGCAGTTTAGGCCTCATGTACCCTGCTGCTGCTAAACGTACATTTAAGAGCAGTTGGGCGTTTCTTTTAACTGCTCCTGAACTCTCCTCTATGTTATTGGAACGCAAAAAAAATGGGTTCAGAAGCTGAGTTTAGAGGCATTTCAAGCGCTAAACGCTACAACCATGTGGTTGGTTGTACACTGTAGAAAATCTGCAGCATGTTGAATTGTAATATAACAAACAGAACATACTTCCAAAGTCTCTCTCTCTCTCTCTCTCTCTCTCTCTCTCTCTCTCTCTCTCTCTCGGAGAGAAGGGAGGGGCTGGGGCAGTTAGAATGAACATTAGGTATGCCCAGAGTTTTTTTTCTCAGAAAATAGGTGCAGGAACTCAACTACGACCCCGTTCAGATTTCACAAACAGTAGAAGGGTCTTAAAGGGGTATTAAATACCAGGATTGCATTACATACAGAGTGCAGAGTTCAGGGGGGTTACACACAGAGTGCAGAACTGTCACTTGAAAACACAGAAACCAGGCTTCTGTGTTTACAAGTGATTGTGGTGAGCATGCACCAAAGGATCTGAGCCAAAGGTGGTGGAACTGAGTTCCCCCAAGTTCCCCTTGAAAAAAAGCCCTGGGTATGCCTGTGTAGAAGAGAAGGGCAACATTTTCAGGAAGTGAGAGGACCCCATGCAGAATTCAGAAATAAGGAAGTAAGGTTGTCCCCGAAGAACAGAAAGAAGCTGATTGCCAAGCTTAGAAAATCGAATTAAAGCTAGACAATCGGCTATACAGAAAATGAATAATGTCAGATAAAAATAGTTTACATATAATTAATCGCTTAAAGACTTGCAGCCGGCGTTTGACGGCGGCATAACGGCTCCCCTGCGCGAATCACCATAGCTGTACGATGGCTTGCGCAGGCTCCATTGCGGAGCGTGCCCGTCGGTCAGAAGGACTCGATGTCCTCTGGCGGCCCGCAATTGACTTGTACACAGACAGAGCGGGGAATTGCACATGTAAACAAGGCTTTTCCTCGATCTGACAGGTGACATGACAGGAATCTACTGTTCCCAATGGTCGGGAACAGTGATCTCTGTCATGTCCCAGTATAAAAAAAAAAAAAATGTGCGATATTTATTATAGCAAAAAGTAAAAAAATATATAATTTTTTTCAAAATTGGCCGTCTTTTTTTTTTTTTTTTTTTTCTTATGTTTATAGCGCAAACAATAAAAACCACAGAGGTGATCAAATACTACCAAAAGAAAGCTCTATTTGTGGGAAAGCAAAGGACATCAATTGTGTTTGGGTACAACATCGCATGACCGCGCAATTGTCGGTTAAAGCGACGCAGTGCCGTATCACAAAAAATAGCCTGGTCATCGAGCAGCCAAATCTTCCAGGCTGAAGTGTTTAAATACATTGTTATCCTGTCCTTCACAGAAACTGTTTAGCTGTCTTTGTATTCTGCTGCCCCATTGTATGAGTCCTCGGAGGCATATCTAATTTTCCATATTAGCAGCTTTGGGCCAGATTCACAGAAGAAGTACGCCGGAGTATCTACTGATACTCCGGCGTACTTTCAAATTTGCCGCGTCGTATTTTTATTTTGAATCCTCAAACCAAGATACGACGGCTTTTGTCTTCGATCCGACAGGCGTACGGCTTCGTACGCCTTCGGATCGTAGGTGTAATACTTCGGCGCCCGCTGGGTGGAGTTTGCGTCGTTTTCCGCGTCGGGTATGCTAATTAGCTTTTTCCGGCGATTCACGAAGGTACGCGCGGCCGTCGCATACTCTTACGCCGTCGCTAGTCGTCTTTTCCTGGCGTATAGTTAAAGCTGCTATTTTGTGGCGTATAGATAGACGTGCCATGTTGAAGTATGGCCGTCGTTTCCGCATCGAATTTAAAAAAATTTTTTGTTTGCGTAAGTCGTCCGTGAATAGGAAAGGACGTAACTCACGTCTACGTTCAAAAAATGACGTCGGTGCGACGTCATTTCGCGCAAAGCACGGCGGGAAATTTCAAAACGGAGCATGCGCAGTACGTTCGGCGCGGGAACGCGCCTAATTTAAATGATCCACACCCCCTACCCGATCATTTGAATTTGGCGGGCTTGCGCCGGAGCGATTTACTCTACGCCGCCGCAACTTTACAGGCAAGTGCATTGTGAATCAAGCGGTGTAACGTAAATGCGATACGTTACGCCGCCGCAAATGTCTCTGAATCTGGCCCTTTGTGTTTTCTTACACCATGAAATAAATGCATGCTTCAGTCACTGTTAAAATATAAATGTAATCAATGTTGCTAATCGCTATTAACCACATGCGACTAGATATCTCATAGTATAAAGTCCTGGGTTTGGTTTCTTATCAAGTGAATGTGTCTACGCTGTGCTGCTGTTAATGACAGTGACATAAATAAAGCTAATTAGTCATTACAGTATGTGGCTGATGTTTAAAATCATCTGTATTGTTAAGCACAGAAGGAAAACGCCAGGATCTCAAGCTGTGACCAAGCATTAAAGTTACATTTCATCCCTTGCTGCTCCCTTCAGCTTCTTGTGCCGTTTCAAGTCTATACTTGTCAATGTATTTTTCTTCCATTGCCAGTAAATTGTGTCTTAGATCTGTTTTATTTTATGTCAGCTGCTGGTGTATGTCATGTGAGAAAGTAATTTGGACTTTATTGCCAGCCTGTCTTACTCTGTTAACAATTAGCCTCTATTTGGATCGATGTGACAGGTTTCATATATTGGATAGCGGAGGGCTGGGAACTTTGCAGCAGTTAATTACACAATGGTAGGCCATTTATAGAGATGGTCTTATTAGGAAGCTGCCTAAAGGGGCTTAGTTTAGTCAGTAAATTACTTACAGTATATGCAATGTCAGTCTCTAGCAGTGCGATTTTCAGAATTTGTGATGTTTCTTTGGAATAGCTGTGAACGCCAATGTCACTTTACACTCTATAAAATTGCACAAGCCAATTAAAATAGTCACAAAAGGTACAGATGGGGTCTAAAAACTTGAACCATGAGCTCCTGTGACCTCCTCCTGTCATAAGTCTACTTGTACAAGTTCCTGTTCTCAGTAAGCTGTTATGTTTGCAGACTGACATTTTAACGATACCAGTTTCCAAGGCAATGACAATTTACTTTTATAAAGTATGGCAATAAATGGAAGAAGTGGGAATCATAAACAATCGGCAACAAGGGCCCGGATTCACAAAGCGCTTGCGCCGACGTATCTCGAGATACGCCGCGTAAGTGCAAATATGCACCGTCGTATCTATGCGCAGGACTCAGAAACTAAGATACGCCTGAAAATAGGCTTCATCCGACCGACGTAACTTTCCTACGCCGGCGTAGAGTGGGCGCATATTTACGCTGGACGTATTTGGCGCACCCATTGATTTTCTAGTCACATATGCAAATGAGGGAGATACGCCGATTCACGAACATCCGTCCATCCGACGCAGTGCGCGTAAAGTTATGCCCCATAAAGCAGGTGTAACTCGGCAGCATCCATGCAATGGGTGCACCTGGGAACACAAGCCGACGTATTTTACGTAGGACGTGAATATGACTAGGCGTAGGTTACGTTCACGCCGTAGGCAGTGATCCGGTGTATCTTAGGGAGTAGTTCCAACGTGATTCTGAGCATGCGCATTGGGATGCGTCCACGAGACGGTGGATGCGCCGTTAATTATACATATCTGTCTGAGACTCAGCCCATCATTTGCATGGGGTCACGCCTCATTTGCATGGCTCACGCCCACTTCCACATACGCCGGCTTACGCCTAGGAAACCCAGCGCAGATTTGGCAGCACTGGCTTTGTGAATACAGTGCTTGCCTCCTCTGCGCTGCGTCGGCGTAGCATAAAGGAGATACGCTACGGCGGCATAAATATGCGCCGATGTATGTAAATCCGGGCCAATCTGTGCTCATTCATGACACATGCCAAGATTTTAATAGGCTGTTAGGTATTCCCACCAATCATGCATCCGATCCTTAAAAGGTTGTAAGCAACCATGGGTCAGGACCTTGGAAGGATGTCTGCAATTCCCACCAATCATGGTTCTGAACCTTAGGAGACTGTAAGCAATCCCCACCAACCATGTGTCAAAATGTTAGAAGGCTGTCAGCAATTCCCACCAATCATGGTTCAGAACCTTATGCCCCGTACACCCGATCGGGCTTTAGCCCGGCCAAACTCGCATCGGAATTCCAACGGAATTTCATTGGAGTAAAAGAGAACATGTTCTCTTTCTAAACTCTGATGGAATTCCTCGGAAAAAAGTCTGATGGGGCATACACACGGTCGGAATTTCCGTCTGACTTTTTCCATCGGAAATTTCGATCATGTTTACAGGGCTTTATAAAGCTTCCTGCAATCACCGCTATATGTAAGGACCTTCAAAAGTCTGTAGGCAACCATTACCAATCATGTGTCTGGACCTGAAAGGGCTTGCGTTTAACGATCACTTTGAAGCTGCAAATCAGGAGTTCAGGGGGGCACATACTCGTGTTCCCTGAGCTTCGGAAACTTCATAGTATTGTTTTATTACTGTGTTTTTGTTTCATGTGACTTTGTGACCATAATGAATGTTAAATTTGGTGTTATTTTTTTCAGCCGCCTTATGAGCATTGTATCCGCACTTTTCCCCAAGGGTTCTCGTAGCGTTGTGCCCCGTGACACCCCTCTTAATATATTTGTCAAGATTATTCAGTTCATTGCTCAGGTAAGATGACATGTATTCTATATAAATTATCTAATGGCTAATGTTAATAAAAAGAGCACATTAAGAGATGCTAGTTGGGGTATGTTAGGAAAAATCATATTTGCTGTGCCTCCACCCTGGTGGTTTAGTGGTGGGCCAGCAAACACAAAATAAATCATTCATTGCCCTTGAATACATTAACATTTTACACATAATGCCCAGCCCACCTGCCTCTTTCCTGGTGGTGTAGTGGTAGAGCACTTGCCAGAGCTTCTGCAGATGTCTCACACTGCCGTGCCCTCGCACGGCTTTCTTATGCATTTCTCTACATAAATCGGCAGTTACAGTCTGCCGACTTGAAGGTATCAGTTCAAGTTTTATAGCATTTGCACGAGTATAAGTATGCTTGGTATCAGCACCGATAACCGTAACGGTGCAATGCTAATATACAATTGTGCTCATAAGTTTACATACCCTGGCAGAATTTGATTTCTTGGCCTTTTTTTCAGAGAATATGAATAATCGTGCAAAAACGTTTCTTTCACTTATGGTTAGTGTTTGGCTGAAGCACTTTATTATCAGTCAACTGTGTTTACTCTTTTTAAATCATAATTGCAACAGAAACTACCCAAATGACCCTGATCAAAAGTGTACATACCCTGGTGATTTTGGCCTGATAACATTGCACACAAGTTGATACAAAGAGGTTTGACTGGCTATTAGGCTGGGTTCACACTATACTACACGACAGCAGTACTACTTTCATCCTACTTTGCTCTGCGACATCTGTCCTACATTGGTCCTACATTGATCCTACATTGGTCCTACATCCATCCTACTTTCATGAACAGCATACTACTTTGATCCGACTTTGTGATAGTCTGACTTGTTCTTTGACCAATCAAAACAATCCCAGAGTGAGATAAATTCCTTTTACTGCTGCTGTAATCACATGTCAGATGTCAAAAGTCGGATGGTTAGGACAAGGCTCCTACTTTGGTCCGACTTCAATGATATTCAATGGGCTGAAGTAGGATCAATGTAGGACCAAAGTAGTACAGGGAGCATTTTCAAAGTCGGACCGACTTGTGTAGGACCAGTTAAGACAGCTCTCATAGGGAAACATTGATTTTCACACGTCATGCGACATGAGCTCCCAATGTAGGAGCATTTGTCGGACAAGTGTGAACCCAGCCTTAAAGGTAACCATCCTTGTAATTAGTGTGTGTGTGTGGATGTGTGTGCGTGTATAAAAGGTGAATGTGTTTCTGGACTCCTGACAGACCCTTGCAACTTTCATCCAGTGCTGCACTGACGTTTCTGGATTCTAATGCCACCTACACACGATCGTTTTTCGGCATTAAAAACGTCATTTAAAATGATCGTGTGTGGGCTTCACATCGTTTTTCGGCTTCTGAAAAGCGACAAAAAAAATTCGAACATGCTGCATTATTTAACGTCGTCTTAAAAAATGTTTTTTCGGGTTGTAAAAAATGATCGATCGTGTGTGGGCAAAAACAACGTTTTAAACCCGCGC